>NC_060059.1:23171733-23288623 GCF_020283565.1 Trifolium pratense | reverse complement strand
TGTTGGGTTTTTGTATATTGGCTACATTTTGCGAAAACATATTTTAGCCAAGTGTTGAGACAAATGTGCTGACCCCCAAGTGTTGAGACAAATGTGCTGACCCCAAGTGTTGTGACAAATGTTGGTACACTTTGGAACAACACCTGACTCTGTTCTGCGCGCGCCAGCTAGATGTTATTATTTTCTACTCAATCTTTTGAAGATCTGTTTGAAGAATTATTTCGTGGTTTCTTATACAACAAGGCGCACGTGATCAATGTGTTTCAGAAGGCAGCTGAACCCTAGTTCTATTTTCTAAAGGAATTATATTTTTAGAAAATATAATATTTGTTTCAAAAATATATCTTGTGAAGATTGCTGCAAAAATATAAAAGATTTATTTCAAATAAATCTTTGTGCTTCCAGAAGATTAGAAGATTGAATTTTAAAATATATTTACAACAAATATATTTATGGGAGGAATATTTGATGCAAAGAAAGATTTGGTAAAAATATATATTTTGCATCTAGAAGATTTCTTGGAGCTGAAGCATTGTGAAAAGCCCACGAGGCTGTGCTATATAAAGGGTGCTGCTAACCCTTATTATTTACCGAAACTTGAAGCTAAAATAGAATATCAAAGATGTAGTCTTTTAAGGGTTTCGTGTCTTTAAGCCACTCTCTAGGAGAGTTGGTGTAAAGTGAACTACTCGGGTTGTGAGATGGTCACTATGTCCTCACTCAGAAACCTGTAGGTAATGAGTTGAGTATTGTATTTGGAGGAAGCTTTTAAGTAACTCCAAATTGTGAACTTAGTCGTTGGCTAGGTGGTGATGTTATTGAAGTGTGTCTTCATCTTTGTCAAGGAGAGTGTCTCCATTATGTTGTTATTGAAATCCTTACTGGTTGTAAGGTTGAGGGGAGTGAGACGGGGTCTCATATCTAGGAGTTCCTAGGTAGAAGTGTCATTGGGTAGGGATTAAGTGAGGAGTTGTAAACGGGGGAGTTTAGCTCCGAATTAATACTACTGATAGTGAATTTCCTCCTGGATTGGTATCCCCCAGATTAGGCTGTTAGGCTGAACTGGGTTAACAAATGTGTGTCGTTTATGCTTTTCAGTATATGTTTTTAATGCTCTGTTTTATTGTTCTTACTGCTAAGACAAGTGTTGCGACAAGTGTCGGCACATCGTGGACAACACTTGTCTACTGTGTACCAGAATTTCAATTGGTATCAGAGCAGGCATCCTGTTCTGTATCTGGGTGAGATCCTAGGGAAGATACTTTCTGGTTATGAACAAGTAAGGAATACTGAAAAGTTGTTTGGACTTGAAGAAGTTCATATTTGTTTGAATGGTCCCTAGAAGTGGAGGATGGACTATTCATGGCACGATGTATAGCTTTGATGTTTGAGCTTCTGTATGGTTTGATTTATTTTCAAACCTATGTTAACCTGTTGCACCTGAAGTGTGGAGTTTGTGCAAAGGTCATTATGGTGTGCCTGAAGTTTGTTGAGGAGTTTTTCTGGTTTGAATTCCGCTGCATACATATATGATAGGGAAAACTCCTGGTGGTTTTGAGTGTGCTACACTCTGTTCTCCTCTGGTGAGGTTCAACTAACTTGTTGGAGATGCCAACGATACTTGAGGGTGATCTCAAGTCCACTCATAAAGGCACTCATATATGAGTTTGTTGAAGAGAGATCTGAACGAAGTTGTGAGCAATTTATTTTTGCTTCTAACCCTAAAAGCCAACTTCCAGTGCGCTTTGATAAAGGATCTCTTGGTGTGTTCCTTGAGAAGGGGACTGATGTCGTCCCAGATGTTGCTACATCTGACCAGCAGTATGCAGAATCTTGTTGGATTTATTTTGACACTAGAAACTTATGGTTGACTTCTTGGGTGAGTTTATTTCTGATCCAAGTAAGTGGTAGTGCAGATGTGTGTTTTGCTTTTCCTGTGTAAGCTTGATAAAGGATCTATTATTATGGGTACCTGAGAAGGGGACTGATGTGCTCCCCAGATGTTGGTACATCTGACCCTGCAGATTATGCCAGAATCGTGTTGGATGACAGTTGGGCATGTAAGGTGCTTGGAATTATGCATAGGAGTGCTCAAGTTGTATGGTCAGAAGAAGCTTATCTGCCTATGTGAATCAGAATGTGGAGGTTCTGATCTTTCTTTAATAGTATGCTCTAGCAATGCATGACTATTGATTCCACTAGTAGTGGATGTAAGGGCAGCAAAATATTGTCAGATACTGAGGTCTGATAATTGTCTTTGGTTATCTACTGCAAGTCACTCGAGAAAAGGGCTGATAATCAGAATCTTAGTCAAGCTTTTAAGCAAACTAAGAAGTTTTGGAGTTTGTGAGTGACTTCACACTTATTAAGCATGACATCTTGCCTATTCAAAAGGTCATGATACAGAGTGTGGTTCTGCAAGGACAGTGATCAAGATGTGTCCTTGTTAAGGAAAAGGGTTAGAGTGTTGTTCAAACATGTGTGGATGATCTGGTATTGAAGGTTAATCAACTACTGATGGTTGATCCTCTTGTGTCCCCCTGCTGTTGTTAATTGTGACTTTGGTGCTTCCACTAAGGCCACAAGTGATTGTGTTGGTGAAACTCTCAAGGAAACTATCCCTGAGACAAATGTTGTACCAAGTGTAGGTACATTTGTGGCACCTGCAACTGCCACATATTTTGGTACATCTGCAGCACCTGAAACTATAATAGATCATAATGTTTCAGATATTTCTTACCAGATGAATACTACTGAGAAAGAGAATACTACAAAAGTAATTATGACTGGTAATAATTCTGCTGATCACTGTGTTGTGTACTATAAATCTGATGAGAGTATTAGGTCTTTGTTTGCTGATAAAGAACCTTCTGTTGACAAAAGTGTGGGTGATGATCCTGATGTTGTCATTGTGAATGATATAGTGGCTGGTAACAAGTCACTAGATAAGACACCTAGTGCTAATGTTGTAGGAAGAATCAGAAGTAGGGCTGGTAAAAATGTGACAACTGTCAATACACTTGTCCAGAAATCTAAATCATGAAAGGTGACAAGATTTGTTGGGAAGAAACCTTTTTACGGTCCACCAAGGACAAAGAGTAATAATGTATCTGTTACTGGGAGAAGAAAAAGAGTCTGAAAAGAAAGAACCCCCTTCTAGTAAATCAGACTTTGAAAGGGAGACAAGTGTAGCTACATTTGGTGACACATTCAGAAGAAGTGTGAAAGGAATGAAGGTCTGATGAGAACAGTGTCTGATCTAGGTGACTGTTTTGATAAGCTGGTAAGGGGATTTGTAGTGAATGTTGGTGACAATTGTGATGATCCTAAAAACCCTGAGTATAGGCAGGTTTTTGTGAGAGGAAGGTGTGTTCACTTCTCACCCTCTATAATCAACAAATTTTTGGGAAGAAGTAATGAGGAAGTAGCTGAGCTGGAAGTCACAGATAATATTTGTAGAACAATCACTGGGAATAGGCTGAAGCAATGGCCTTGTCAAATGAAACTTTCTGCATCTCAACTATCTCCTTTATATGCAGTTCTGAACAAGATTGTTGTTGTTAATCGGGTTCCTACCACTCATTCCAGTAATGTAGCCAAAGAATTGGCTAGGTTCATTTATGTTGTTGGAACTAAGGCCAGGTTTGATTATGGTGCTTATGTCTTTTATGCCACTTTGGAACATGCTAAATCTTTTGCTCTACCCATAGCATTTCCTACTTTACTGTGTGGTATTGTTCTTGACCAACATCCAAATATTCTTGTGGACACTGATGTCCCTTGTAAAAGAAAAGGAAAGCTGAATATTGAGCAAAGGCTGCTTACAGGGACAAATGTTGCAGCAGGTGTTGGTACATCTGTCCAGCAAAAGCTGGTGCTCTCACTAGGCAGCAAATGATAACTGACTTGATTGAGTCTAGTAGAGCTCTCAGGAAACTGAAGACTGTGATGATCCTTTGAGCAAAGAATTCATGAAGGTTTTTGACATGGGTAGATGTGTTGAATTTTCACCTGATGTGATTAATAAGTTTTTGGGCAGGAGTGAAGAACCTGAAGCTGAGGTAGAGTTTTCTGACAGTGCTATAGGCTTGAGTAACTTTATCTACACTGTTGGTACCAAGACCAAATGGGATTTTGACTCTTATATTTTTCAAACTACTAAGCATGCTAAGCCTTTGGATGTGAAGATGCCAACAACATTTCCAATGTGCTTTGTAGTATTATTCTTGATCAGCATCCAAGTATTTTGATCAGCTCTGATGTTGTCTGTAAGAGGGAATCTCCTCTCACATTACACTATAGACTAGTTGAAGGGACAAATGTCCCACATAATGTTGCAACATCTGGCAAGAAAATTCTGGCTTCATGACAGAAAAAGAGATGATTGCTGATTTGATGAGACCTATGCAAGTTGAAAACCTTGTTCGAAAGAAGTATGTCTTTTTAGTTGTTGATGATTCCTCCAGATTTACTTGGGTAAATTTTATTAATATCGAATCAAATGTTGTTACTCATGTTAAAGGTTCTGTCAGTTCAAATGTTGTGGGTAGTGTTGGAACATCTGTCAGATGTACCTCTGAAACTTTCAATCTGGTATGAATGTTGCTGTTGTTGATGACACTATTGTTGAAATCGTGCATGTGTCATCTTCCAAGGTTGTTGGTTCTGACACTTTGTCATCCCTCACTAAAGTTGTGGTTGAGTCCCCCAAAGGAACCTAACATAAGTCTAATGTCATATCGGATGTTGAAACATCCTGGACCAACCAGTTAGTGTTGTTGAAACCTGTTCTGCAATCCCCCAAACTTATGCTGATATGGTTCTGAGAGTCCTCAATCTAATGAGGTTGAAGATCAACTAATGGTGGTTTGGAGTATTAAGGTTTTGAATGTGGTAGAAGAAACTAATCTTGATGATCTTCCACTTGACCAAAGTTGTTGCTCAAAGTGTGACTAAAAGAGAACTAGCATGGTACGATTGTTTGGATGTGCATTCTGCTGAGAAGTATTACATGTGTTCAAATGTGTTATGATCAGATGCGATAATGCTCAGATATGTGATGATCAAAGGTGATTACTACTATGGTAAGTGATTGTTTCAAACCTGTTTCTGAAACCTCTAGTTTGATGTTCTTATGTGATGACAATATATCTATTGTTGAAGATGCTTTTGGTATATGTCTCTTGAGATTGACACTGAATAATACTCATCTGTGTTGAATAACTTGTCTGTTCTGGTACGAGATGTTGTAACATCTGTCTCAACATCGTGTTATCTCAAGTGTTCCAACATTGTGTACAACATCTGTCACCAAAATGCTAGAATGTGGTTGACTATGAGCCAAATATTGAGGATGATGTTCTGGGCATCATTGTCACTTGACAGGAAGAGAGTTGACATCTCTTCTGTCCTCTTAGAGAATGTTTCATTCATTTTGAAGAAAATGTCTAGAAATAGAAATTTGTGTTTTGAAGGAGATAATGTTATGAGAAGCTGGATTTTTTGTGAGTATGTTTTTAACTATGAAGCAAGCTACAACGTTTATGGTGAAGCTACCAATAACCTTTATGGGTGTAATCTCTAAGAGTATTATGAGACAACTCTTTGAGATTGAAAGATCAGAAGCACTCCAAAGCCAAAAAAAAAAAAAAAAAAAAGGAGTGTCTTTGACTTCTGACTATAGATTTCTTTTGTCGGACCACATGTTCCTAACATTGTTTTCTCTGCCGGTTGGTACATGTTGGTTCCAAGAACAATGTTTTCTCATGCTGTTGTCATGTTGTGGAAACAAGGGGAAAATGTCTATTTTATGAGTGTTAACTATGGAGTTTGATGTGGTAGATATGATATGGTTCCTCCACTTCTGATATATATCTGATGAACTATGTATCCCATGGGGTTATATTTGGTTGTAGTAGCTCTGTGCACTATGTGGTTGATGTGATGAAGATAGTATAGGTTTATGCCTTGTTACTTATGATCTTCATGCTATACTGTTGGAGTTTGGTCATGGTATTGTGGATGAAAGCGCACATGTTCTTTTTCCACTACTTTTGTTCTCCGTATCTTTTGTGGGCTAGGCCATGAATTTCTAGCACCTGTATGTGCCTATGGTCTGGAATATCTGCACTCTGGATATTTCTGTTTTTGCTACTCTGTGTTCTGATATGTATGATGTTTGTCAAAATTATGACTAAAAAGGAGGAGTAGTGTGTGTGTGGACAAATGTGTGGACTGATGTTCTTACATTTGGTGAAGTTGCTGTTCTTATGCTTCTATGCTTGTATTGATGTTCTTATGCTTCTATGCTCGTATTGAGGGGGAGTGTGAGTTATATATATATATATATATATATATATATATATATATATATATATATATATATATATATATATATATATATGCATGTGTTGAGGGGGAGAAATGCTATTCAGGAGGAGTAGTAGTGTGTAGCTAGCTTGATAATGTGTTCTGCTAGCTTATGCTCTGATAGTGTGTTTAATGGTTGTGGGAGTGTTATGTTCCTGATGTGTGATGTCATGTCTGATGTCTAGACATCCTGATCTGATGTGTGAGAATTTATTTTTCTCAGTATGTGGGAGTTTATTTCTCCCTATGTGGTTCTTTTGTGAGAGTTTAGTTCTCTCTGTTATGTAACTTGCACTTCTGATACTGCTATGGTACCTCTTTGCCTCTATTCTTTTGTTTAATGCACACTGACTTTATTTGTCAGAATTTGTGGCTAAAAAGGGGGAGTAGTGATCTGTGACATCTGGTATCTATCTGTGTGGACAGATGTGCTTACATCTGGTATCTGCGTGATGTGTGGACAGATGTGCTGACATCTGGTATCTGCGTGATGTGTGGACAGATGTGCTGACATCTGGTGTGTATGTTGTTGCGGTTCTTTCTGCGATGTGTTAATCTTCTAGGCCTATGTCTGAGTGGAGTAAATGTTACCTTCAGCTCTGTGTGATGTGTTGCAAGAATTCCAAAAAGCATTTAAATTTGTAGCATAGGGCATGATCATAATCATAGTCATAGAAATATGGATGATTCATCGTGCTTAGTCATAATCATAGAAATATGGATGACTTTTATGCTTAGGATCACAGTCATAGAAATATGGGTGATTTAGGTCACATTCATAGCAATATGGGTGACTTAGTTAGTTACATTCATAGAAATATGGGTAACTTGTACATGCTTATTTATGAATGCACACATGTGTGTCTACAACAACCATTAAGCGTTAATCACTCTGATTGAATGCTTCTGCTATTACAAGGATATTGTAGTTCCTATGGTTGACTACATTGTATGCTTGTGCTCCATCATGCAAAAATTCAGGGGGAGTGGTAGTATGAATAAGTGACAAGTGTGATGCCAGATGCTGAGACATCTTGGCTTTATTCTCTGGTGGCTGGGAATTTATTTTTCCTAGTTCTATGTCTGTGGGAATTTATTTTTCCCTGGTGATCTTTTGTTGAATGGATGTACTCTGATTATAGGAGTTTATTTCTCCTATCTTTGAATCCACTATGAGAGTTTATTTCTCTTTATCTGCTCTGTGAGGCTATATGTGTTTATTCCTGCTATTGCATGCCTCTGATGCTACTTACCTCTCTTGGAAGTAGTCTTACTATGTGTTACTTTCTTTCCTAATTATGTGATCATGTTGAATCGAAGGAAAGGTAATACTGTATCTCTCCATATACTGGTCTAATATTGTTTTAGCCAAAATTTGCCAAAGGGGGAGATTGTTGGGTTTTTGTATATTGGCTACATTTTGCGAAAACATATTTTAGCCAAGTGTTGAGACAAATGTGCTGACCCCAAGTGTTGTGACAAATGTTGTTACACTTTGGAACAACACCTGACTCTATTCTGCGCGCGCCGGCTAGATGTTATTATTTTCTACTCAATCTTTTGAAGATCTGTTTGAAGAATTATTTCGTGGTTTCTTATACAACAAGGCGCACGTGATCAATGTGTTTCAGAAGGCAGCTGAACCCTAGTTCTATTTTCCAAAGGAATTATATTTTTGGAAAATATATTTTTGTGTTTCAAAAATAGAACTATTATTTTCAAAAATATATCTTGTGAAGATTGCTGCAGAAAATATAAAAGATTTATTTCAAATAAATCTTTGTGCTTCAATAAGATTAGAAGATTTAATTTTAAAATATATTTACAACAAATATATTTATGGGAGGAATATTTGATGCAAAGAAAGATTTGGTAAAAATATATATTTTGCATCTAGAAGATTTCTTGGAGCTGAAGCATTGTGAAAAGCCCACGAGGCTGTGCTATATAAAGGGTGCTGCTAACCCTTATTATGTACCGAAACTTGAAGCTAAAATAGAATATCAAAGATGTAGTCTTTTAAGGGTTTCGTGTCTTTAAGCCACTCTCTAGGAGAGTTGGTGTAAAGTGAACCACTCGGGTTGTGAGATGGTCACTATGTCCTCACTCAGAAACCTATAGGTAATGAGTTGAGTATTGTATTTGGAGGAAGCTTTTAAGCAACTCCAAATTGTGAACTTAGTCGTTGGCTAGGTGGTGATGTTATTGAAGTGTGTCTTCATCTTTGTCAAGGAGAGTGTCTCCATTATGTTGTTATTGAAATCCTTACTGGTTGTAAGGTTGAGGGGAGTGAGACGGGGTCTCATATCTAGGAGTTCCTAGGTAGAAGTGTCATTGGGTAGGGATTAAGTGAGGAGTTGTAAACGGGGGAGTTTAGCTCCGAATTAATACTACTGATAGTGAATTTCCTCCTGGATTGGTATCCCCCAGATTAGGCTGTTAGGCTGAACTGGGTTAACAATTATGTGTGTCGTTTATGCTTTTCAGTATATGTTTTTAATGCTCTGTTTTATTGTTCTTACTGCTAAGACAAGTGTTGCGACAAGTGTCGGCACATCGTGGACAACACTTGTCTACTGTGTACCAGAATTTCAGACGGTATGGTCAGTTACTTGTTTCGGTCGGTAACACGTCAGGTTGGTTTTGAAGAAAAATGATCTATTATAGAGACATGCATCATATAGAATGTGTATATAAGAGAGTTCATTTAGAGCCTGTGTGGCATGTTTTAGGGCCTGTGTGGCAGAACTTACTTTTAGCCTGTGTGGCAGAACTTATTTTTAGCCTGTGTGGCAGAACTTTTTTTTTAGCCTGTGTGGCAGAACTTTTTTTTTAGCCTGTGTGGCAGAACTTATATTTTTAGCCTGTGTGGCAGGAGCCTGTGTGGCAGATTTTCCCCATTGGTATGGGATGTATTATCCGGATCATGTGTCTCGCATAGCATGTAGTATTTGGGGTCACATTGCATTGCATCGCGAATCATTTGACCAAGAAGTTTTGAATAATAAAATAATTATATTTTTTTTGAAAATCTTTTGATTGGTGAAGAGTTTTGTTATTGTTTTATGGCATTTTTCTTGTGGTGAGTATGATTCAATATGGATAAGGAAATTGACCCTTTACACCCAACATTTTAGGTACTCAAGGAGAAAGCTTTGATTGAATGTGATGTGATGCTTGAAGAGCGTACGAACGGGAAAGATTGGGTTTTGTAAATTGAGAATTTTATGTAATAAATAGTTCTTTGTTGTATTTTCTTCCGCTGAAATTTTCAAACTATTGTTCAAATTAATTAAGTTTATATTTCTATGAATTCTATTTCAATTATCTCCGTAACCATTTTATTTAAAAAAAAATAGTTCCACATTTTCTAACTAAATAATATTTTTAAGAAATATCTTGGATAAAAATCCGGGATGTTACAGTTGGTATCAGAGCAATAATCCTCGGACAAATATTTTTGGGTGGGAGCGATGTTTTATTTTTATGACGCATGCTTTGATTGTTGTGTGGTCTATGTTTGACTTTGTTAATATTGATGTTTTATCTCATTCTTAAACTCTATTATCTTATTGAATTTTTTTAAAGAAGTCCGAGTTTTTGAAAATTTTACCTCAAATTTTTTCTATTGTCTAGTTTCGGGGACGAAACTAAATTTTGGTGGATAGAATGTAAGACCCGGAAAATTTATTTTAATATATAGGCAATTATTTTATTTACGAGTCAAAATACTTTAACTTCATCTTTTACAACAAACTGTTTTATACTTTGATTTTATTTGATGAAAGGACCTTATGCAAATATTTCAATTTTATAGTTTCGAGGACGAAACTCTTTTAAGGGGGTAATAATGTAACGCCCCAATATTTTATATATGCGTTTTATTGATTTATTATTTGATAAATAAATTCTATAGTAATAGTAATTATTTTACACATTCTATTTATTTTATTATTTGGCGAGATAATGATTGTTTTAAGGTGAGACAATGATTGTCTTAATTATTATATTATTATTTAACTAATTGCTGAATTTTAAAATCAATTATATATTAGTCTTAATTTCAACTTAGCCAAAATTGAATTTATTTTTGGTGTTGCAAGTGTATCACACGTTGATTGTCATGAGTAAACATGAAATACCCTTTTAATATTCTTGAAAACCATTATTTCTATTTAGTAGCATTATTCGGCTAATCTTTCCCATTTACTCACATAGTCAAAATTATTGACCATTTCATTTCTCTCACATGTTCTCCATGATCAACATCATTATAGCTAAAACCGTTAACTCTTTTATGTAATTGTCCACCGTGACATCTGTAATATTTTCCTAATATAAAGTTTTATATTTGAATTACTTACTCACAATTACTACAAGAAAGTCTATTTCATTTAATCCTTTGATTTCCTCCTGATTTATACCCATGATTCCTTTCTTGTACCACTTGTGACTCACGCCCAACTATGAGTCTAGATTCTTAGTCAAACTTGCTTCTCATATTAATTCCTCTTAATTTGAAATTGATGAGCAGTTATCACTCTTAATATACCTTGAATGAGATTATAGCAATATTAGTATCTCTCCCTCTTGCTTGCTTTCACGTACATCTCTTCCTTTTCTTCACAATTCATTCTTTGTTTGCTTCGTATCACACTTTCAATTCCAAAAATTACCTCATGTCACTTTGTGGCATCACCTTCTAAATTATCCCAACTCCACCGATCAATCTTAAGCATCCACATCTATATTTTGTAATTGTGATTGCGCCTTTGTTCACCGTTGGATCACTCTCGTTTCGTACGGTCAATTCATGACATGTGGTTCTTCATATTTAGCAGTGGATTGTACATAAAAACGGTCTCTAGGACGAGAGATATGGTGTGTGCACTGTAGCTGTGAATTTAGGATAATACTTTGCTTGGAATGAAAGCGCCTAAGGTAAGGGCTTTTTCCCCATACATTCATGCTACATAGGAACTGTGTTGTGAGATGATAGTAGAACCTTTGTCTATCGAAAGAAACTAATAAAAAGTATTTTTGATTAATTAAAAGGAAAATGTTACTTATATGTATGTAATTATACGGTGTTATACTTTCATGAATTTGTTTATATATGCTGTTATGGTTGTGAAATATATTATTAGCTTTGCTTGCAATTTGTTTGGTATATGTATTGATAAATTTATTTGCTCGTCCTCACTTTGCCTCGGATATTAAAAGAAAATATACAAATAAAAAGACGGTATGGTCAGTTACTTGTTTCGGTCGGTAACACGTCAGGTTGGTTTTGAAGAAAAATGATCTATTATAGAGACATGCATCATATAGAATGTGTATATAAGAGAGTTCATTTAGAGCCTGTGTGGCATGTTTTAGGGCCTGTGTGGCAGAACTTACTTTTAGCCTGTGTGGCAGAACTTATTTTTAGCCTGTGTGGCAGAACTTTTTTTTTAGCCTGTGTGGCAGAACTTTTTTTTTAGCCTGTGTGGCAGAACTTATATTTTTAGCCTGTGTGGCAGGAGCCTGTGTGGCAGATTTTCCCCATTGGTATGGGATGTATTATCCGGATCATGTGTCTCGCATAGCATGTAGTATTTGGGGTCACATTGCATTGCATCGCGAATCATTTGACCAAGAAGTTTTGAATAATAAAATAATTATATTTTTTTGAAAATCTTTTGATTGGTGAAGAGTTTTGTTATTGTTTTATGGCATTTTTCTTGTGGTGAGTATGATTCAATATGGATAAGGAAATTGACCCTTTACACCCAACATTTTAGGTACTCAAGGAGAAAGCTTTGATTGAATGTGATGTGATGCTTGAAGAGCGTACGAACGGGAAAGATTGGGTTTTGTAAATTGAGAATTTTATGTAATAAATAGTTCTTTGTTGTATTTTCTTCCGCTGAAATTTTCAAACTATTGTTCAAATTAATTAAGTTTATATTTCTATGAATTCTATTTCAATTATCTCCGTAACCATTTTATTTAAAAAAAAATAGTTCCACATTTTCTAACTAAATAATATTTTTAAGAAATATCTTGGATAAAAATCCGGGATGTTACACTGTCAGATAGAGTAAAGAACCAATCATACCTCTGTAGACCTTTTGATCTACTTTTCCTTCATCATCTGACTTGCTCATGTTGGTAGTTGAGTGCATAGGAGTGTTCATTATTTTGCAGTCATCTAGATTGAATTTCTTCAGAAGTTCTTTAGTGTATTTTGATTGATGAACATAAGTTCCTTCCTTCTTCTGATTGATTTGAATTCCAAGAAAGAACTTCAACTCTCCCATCATGCTCATTTCAAATTCATCTTGCATTATCTTAGAAAAATTCTTGCACAAAGCAGCATTAGTTGAACCAAAAATAATATCATCAACATAGATTTGAATGATTAAAATGTCTTCTTTGGTTGTTTTTCTAAAGAGTGTGCAGTCAACTTTCCCTTTCTCAAAACCCTTTTCAAGAAGGAAATTACTGAGTCTATCATACCAAGCTCTTGGAGCTTGTTTCAGACCATACAGTGATTTCTTTAGTTTAAAAACATGTTCTGGGTTTGAGACATCTTCAAAACCAGGAGGTTGCTTAACATACACTTCTTCAGAAATGAAACCATTTAAGAAGGCACTCTTCACATCCATCTGATATAAGGTTATTCCATGATTAACAGCATAAGATAGAAGTAACCTGATTGCTTCAAGCCTAGCAACTGGTGCAAAGGTTTCAGTATAGTCAATCCCCTCTTGTTGACTATAACCTTGTGCAACCAATCTAGCCTTGTTTCTTACCACTTCACCTTGTTCATTCAGCTTGTTTCTGAAAACCCATTTTGTTCCAATAATTTTCTTGTGTGAAGGTTTAGGCACTAGAGTCCATACATCATTCCTTTGAAATTGATTCAGCTCTTCTTGCATTGCTACAATCCAAGCATCATCTTTCAGAGCTTCATCAATCTTTGAGGGTTCCATCATTGAGATAAGACCAACTAATGATTCCTCATTTCTCAGTTGAGATCTTGTCTTCCTTGGACTATCCTTGTTGCCTAATATCAGTTCCTCTGGATGTGATGATTTGTATTTGAAGGTATTTCTTGGGGGCTCATCATCTTCAGACTCATCAACATCAGGTTCAGCAGTTGCTTCAGTTCTTTGTTGTTCAGAGTCAGTAGGAACTGATACATTCACAGGTTCTTCAGAGAATGGATGTTCTGGATAGATTGGAATATCTCTATACTGATCCTCTGATACCTGAAATCTAGACAAACCTTCCACAAGCTCTGACACTTGATCAGGCTCTTTGTCATCAAATTTGACATGCATACTTTCTTCCACAGTGTGTGTTTCAGAAATATACAGTCTGTATGCTTTTGAGCGTTCAGAGTATCCTATAAAGATACCCTTATAACCTCTAGCATCAAATTTCTTTAGATGGACTTTGTTGTTTAAGATATAACATGTACATCCAAACTGATGAAAATAAGAAATATCAGGCTTTCTTCCTTTGAACAATTCATAAGCAGTTTTGTTCAGCTTAGATCTGATATAGATTCTATTCTGAACATAACATGCTGTGTTTACAGCTTCTGCCCATAAAAACTTTGCTACATTAGTTTCATGCATCATGGTTCTGGCCATTTCTTGCAGAGTTCTATTCTTCCTTTCAACAACCCCATTTTGTTGAGGTGTTCTGGGAGAAGAGAATTCATGCAGAATACCATATTTTTCACAAAAGTTTTCAAAAGGTTCATTTTCAAATTCTCCACCATGATCACTTCTAACTTTTAAAATAGTGTAGCCTTTTTCATTTTGAATTTGTTTGCAGAAGATGCTAAACTCATCATAAGCTTCATCTTTTGTTCTAAGGAATTTTACCCAAGTCCATCTACTGTAATCATCAACAATCACTAATCCATACTTCTTCCCATTGATTGAAGCAGTGTTAACTGGTCCAAAAAGATCAATGTGAAGTAGTTCCAATGGTCTTGAGGTAGAGACAATGCTTTTAGGTTTAAAAGAAGATTTTGTAATCTTTCCTTTTTGACAAGAACCACAAAGTGTGTTTGAGTGATATTTAAATTTAGGTAAACCTCTGACAAGGTCAAGCTTGCTAAGCTTAGAGATTAACCTCCAGTTAGCATGGCCTAACCTTTTATGCCATATCCATTTTTCTTCACTCAAGGTCAAAAGACACATCACTTTTTGTTCATTCAAATCAGAAAGATTAATTTTATAAACATTGTTCTTTCTCAGACCTTTGAATATAATGGAGTTATCAGATTGTTTAGATACAGTACATGATTCCTTATTAAAGACAACTATATAACCATTGTCGCAAAATTGACTTATGCTCAATAGGTTATGTTTGAGTCCATCTACTAACCAAACATCATTAATAGATAGGGAAGAATTACCTACTGTACCTGTACCTATTATCTTTCCTTTTTGATTGCCTCCAAAGCCAACAGATCCTCCTTCTTTCATAGTCAGCTTAGAAAATAGTTGTTTGTCACCAGTCATATGCCTTGAACATCCACTATCCAGATACCATGAGTGTTTCATGATATTTCTTTGAGTGGCAGGCTGTATGAGAAACAACTTTAATCATTGCGATAGAACTCTTCATCAAGGTTAATGATAAAGTCATCCCAATATTCTTCCTCTTCATTTATCAAGTTCTGATTGTTAACTTGAGAACTTGTCAGCCATTGGTCTAGGACATAAGCCCTTCTTCCTTTGCATAGGACTTGTTTCCATACTTTAGGTAGGACATATCCTTTCCTAGTTGGTAAATCTGAATGATACATTATTTCAGCTTTTGGTACCCATCTTCTGGGTCCACGCTTGTTAGTCCATACATGCTTATTATGTTGTCCAGTGTTAGAAAAAGATCTTGGTTTGGAATAATGACCTTTTTGAAACCTTTTCTTTTGAAATCTGTTATTATTCCAGGATTTGGATTGTTTATGATTCCAGGGTTTGTATTTATCACCAATCCCATGTTCTGATTGATTATATCTACTGACTCTAGAATCATAAATAATCTTAGTCCTGTACTCCATCTGAGATTTAGAATTTTTTCTTTTAAAAACTTCTGATCTTTTAGATTGACTAGCTTCAGGTACTGAAGTTCCTTTGGATCCAGAATTTGAAGTTTCAGATGTTGAAGCTTTCAGAACTTCTGAACTGATGTTCTCAGGTTCTGAACAACTTCTATCTTCTGAACATCTTTCTCCAGATCCTGAGGAACTGGGTTCCTCTGAGCTGTCAGCTTCTAAATCACTCAGATCATCTTTGTCATTTTCAACACTACCAGGATTCTTTCCCTCTTCACTTTGTGGAACAACATAATAAACCCAAGATTTTCCAACCTTTTTGGCAGAGGTCTTCAGCTTTGAATATGTTCTACCATATTCATAGCCAAGTCCCTCTCCTCTATGTCTCATGACATTATAAACAAGATTAGCAGCTTTGCTCTTACCAAGGTTGAGATGCACAAACTGTTGAAGAGCTATTTCCTGCTCATCAATAGGTTTGTGACAAACAGCACAACCCTTTTCAAAGTCATTTACTCTATTCAGAGTTTCTTGATATAGACCTTGAAAATGTTCTGCTTGTTCAGTCAGAGTGTTAAGCTTTTCTTGAAAAACTTTTTGTTTACTTAACACTCTGAGATGTTTCTCAATGACCTTGTTAAGTGCAGTTATAAGTTGAGATTTAGAGCAGTCAGAAAATACCTCATCAGTTACTTCTGAATCTGATTCTGATTCATCGTCTGAGTCTGCATCTGAGTCAGTTGAAGCCATCAAGGCTAGATTTGCCTCTTCTTCTTCCTCAACTTCTTCCTCAGATGATAGCTCTTCAAAGGTAGCCATCAGACTCTTTCTCAATTTACTCTTGAATTGTTGCTTCTTTGAGCTGTATCTTTTGCTTTTGTCTTTAGCAGACATTTCTGGACAATCAGCAATAAAGTGTCCTGGCTTCTTACAGTTGAAGCAGTTCTTCTGATCATCCTTTTTGCTGACAAAATTTCTGGAGCTGTTACCTCTGAAATTTCTTTTGTTAAATCTGTTCCATTGCTGAAACTTGGTGAATAAAGCAAACTCATCCTCATTCATCTCATCCTCTTGACCATCAGCAGAAGATTCTTCTTCAATATCAAGAAGCTGAGTCTTAAGAGCCTTAGAAGTAGTCCTAGTTGACTGTAAAGCCACTGACTTGGACTTCTTCTTAGTTTCTGAGTCAGCATCCAGAACCATCTCATGGCTTCTGAGATTGCTTATCAGAGCTTCAAGACTAAGAGTCTTGAGATTTTGAGCTTCCTCTATTGCAATGACCTTGGGTCTCCAAGCAATAGGAAGACTTCTCAGAATCTTCTGAACATGGTCATAGGTGGAATAACTTCTCTTAAGAGCTTTAAGACCAGATACAAGGATTTGAAACCTTGTAAACATAGTCTCAATGTTTTCATCTTGTTGCATAGTGAATAGTTCATATTGCCTTATCAAAAGACTAGCTTTAGCCTCTTGAACCTTTTCATTACCATCATAGGTAGCACACATAGAATCAAAGATAGATTTAGCAGTAGACTTGTTCTCTATTCTGACATAATCCTCATGTCTAATAGCACCAACAACAATGTCCTTTACTCTGTGATGCTTAGTGTAGGTTTTTAAGTTAGCTGGTGTGAGTAACTTTCTATGCTCAATGGACAATCTTCCATGTTCATTTAAGTTTTCAAAAGTTACTCCCAGCTCAACCAAATCCCACAACTCATGATCAATAGCAGTAATATTGCTATACAACCTTTCCTTCCACCACTCAAATAATGATGCATCACCATTGAATATAGGGGTTTTTCTATTGCCACTATGTTCATGTGATTCATTACTCAAGTAGTCAAAACCAAAAGCATTTCTAGGACCACCACCAGCACCACTGGCTTCACCGGCTTCACCGGTTGTTCTAGTACTACTATCGTCTCCTCCAGACATAGTGTTCTCACAAGATCTTTACTGTCTCACTGTTAAGTGAAAGTAACAAACCAGGCTCTAGATACCAATTGAAGGTGTGAAAACACAAGAAGGGGGGGGTTGAATTGTGTTTTAGCTAAGTTAAAACTTTTTCAAGTTCTTAACTCAACTACGTTAGCAGCGGATAAATAACACAAATAATAACAAGAGAGAGAGAGAGAGAGAGATTACACAAGCAATTTATACTGGTTCCTCTCACAAAACGAGAGTAGTCCAGTCCCCTTGCACTTCCAAGGGATTTCACTATAATCACACAAGATTACACCTGCTCAAGCACACAAGCAAGAGACTTCTCAACAATGCTCAAGCACACAAGCTTAAGACTTCACACTTAAGCACACAAGCTTAAGTTTCCTCAAGTAATAGTAAAGTATATGAAAATATACAAATGCTCTTAGATGAGCCTAAAGAGAGCAAATACAAATAGTACAGAGTATTTGACTAAAGTGCAAAAACACTTGACAAAGGTTCAGAGCTTGTATATCACAAAGTTCAGAGGTTGTTCAGCGCACGTTCAATCCTTAATAATTGTATATATGTTGTAGCTGATTCTTCTAGTATATATATCACTAGAAAAGAGTCGTTGCAAAAAGAACCGTTGGAGTTGATAAACTTTTGTCTTCAAGCAGTCTGTCTTGATGCAGATTGGTTGTATCCAAAACTAAGAAAGAGTTTCAGGTACTTTGACTACTGCAGAGAAGACTTTCCTTATTCAGCTAACAAGTCTGAAGACCCACGTTCTCAAAAGAGAACAGACAAAACAAGAGTAGCTGAACTGAGCAGGCTTGAAAGGTCCTTTTCTTCATTGGTAGAAGAGTTGACTTGCAAAGGGAATCTTTACAGCTTTCAAAAAGATCTTCAGAGGTTGATGAAGCTTTAGTCACTTAAGAAGTTCTGAAGACTTCATCATCTGAAGGTTGTAACTTCTGAAGTCCAACATCTTCTGAGCGCTTATGAACTTCTGAATTCACATCCTCTGAGCTTCACTCAGAGCTTATCTGATGCTTATATCTGCGCACTTAAAATAAATTTTTAGTCCTTCCAATTGTTTATTAATACTTTGTTATCATCAAAACCTTTATAGATTTAGGGGCAAACATTTTTAAATCAATTTTGTTCCAACAGTATTTTGGACGAGAATTTTGGAAATTTTCTAGATGTCATATTGAGATTAGACAAGGAGTCATGAGTAAGAATACTAAGACAAAGGTTGATTAGAATTTAATGGATAGAATTAGGTCGTATGGCGAATATTTGGAGCTTTGTAGATTTAATTCAAGAGTTTGATTTTGGTATCGAATGTACTAAGGAGGAGTTTAAAGATAGCTATCCAAAGAGAGATGATGATTGGTAGAGGTCGGAGGTGAATAAGAATTCGATGAGTGAATAAACGGAGAAGAGTATGCTTGTTGCAATGCAAGATGATGAGGAACATCGATAGATGGATTATGGGCGAATTGAAGATGACGTTTGGAGTCAATGAGATAGACGTTATGGTTGTTTGGAGAACCAATTTTAGGCGGTAGTCTAATTTTGAAGTAGCGAATTACTAAGGGATTAAAGAGAAGTGGTATTGGAAGATGTTGCGTTAAGGAATGCAAATGTTGGTTGAGAGATTACTTGGGAACTGAATAGTCGTGTTAGGATTCGACTCAATGATTGGAGATATGTGAGAAAAGGAATTTGACGGTTAGAAACGATAATTTCTAGGATGTGTCGAGGAAGATTTGAGAATGTTGAATTACCGACTGATATGTTGGAATAAGATTCGAATATGAATAAGTGGTGTAGCACAGTTAAGTGATTCATGAGGGAATCAAAGATTTATGAGAATTATGGAGTTGTGGAAGTATTCCACGGAAGTACCTTTCGGAGAGTTCGATTGTTTGTACCTGTTTTGGGGTAGAGTTGTGAGTACCATAGAATGTGAGTCTGTAGATGTTTCGTGCGAAGTTGACGTTTTAGCGGTTTGATAAGAATGGTTTATGCCGATATCATGATTGTTGACTATCTATCGACAAATTGAGGAACTGGCCGTCCTTGATCTCTTGTTGATAAATGGACAAAAATTGTGTTGGATGGGATAAACTAATTTTGTCAAACTTAGTATGTGTAGCGTTTTGAGCGTTTCGTTGGAGGGTCGGATACAGGAGTTATCCGGAGTTGTTTTAGTCGCGTAATTTTCGAGGGCGAAAATCATCTAAGTGGGGGAGAGTTGTAACGACCCAATTTTCATATTATTATTTTTATGTGTTAAAATATTTTATTTAACGTGGCATTTTAATTAAGTTAATAACTTGAGTTATTTATCGAGTACTTTAGTTATTAGGCGAGTAGAGTGAGTTAATGTGTAATTGGGCCAAGCCAATTGGGCTTGAGGCCCAATGGGCCTTGTGTGGGTGTGGAGCGCCCATATGGGCATAGTGAGGGAAGAGAGAATTCATTTTCTCATGTTCTTGTGAGAGGAAGAGAGAAGGGAGAGCAAGAGGAGAGCTAGGGCAAGCTTGAGCTAGAGGAATCAAGAGCAAATCTCCGAGTTTTCTTCGAATCCAGGTAAGAGAGTAGATTTCATATTCGTGGGTGACTCGAGGAAGGGGAGAATGTCGATTTCTCCTCACCCGAACTTCCTCCACCCCATTTTCGTTTTAGTTTGGATGGATTTTCTTAATGGAAATCGATTCTAAGGTTCATAATATGTTTAACATGCTCTTATCATGATGTATGAACGAATCTAATGGTTAAAAACGAGATTTATAAAGGATTAAACTCAAGAACTTTGTGTTCTTGAGAGTTTTGAGTAAAAGTGTTAAATCTCTACTTTTTCGTAGTAAAAATGGTAGATCGGTGAAATGAACCGTCCTTTTGTGTTTAGATATGTTTGTTGCACTTGAATACAAACTCATTTGGGGTTTATAACATGAAAAATGGGATTTTTGGGTGATTTGGTGTAGAAATCGCAAGTTTTGAACTGTCCTGACAGGAGGTGTTCGCTCAGCGAACGTGTGGCGAACAGCTCGCCACAGCTCGCTGCAGCTCGCCACGAGCAGGTGAGCCACTGGTGTGGTTCGCTGAAGCTCGCTGAGCCTTCGCTTAGCGAACAGCTCGCTATAGCTCGCTAAGGCTCGCTTAGCCACCGTGACAGCACAGCACTTTGCTGTTTTGGAATTTGAATGGCTTTGAGGGTTCTAACATGTTATATTATGTATGTTAATTGTTGTAATAGACATGTATGATTATAATATGGATAATGAACATATTGTATGAGATTAATTGAGTAATCTTAGAGAATAAATATGATTGTGATGATCATGAATATGTGTTAGGAGTATGACTTAATCTTATACTTTTGTGATGATGTATGCAATTGGATTATGTGTGTGTATCTTGTTTTGGAAGATGATTATTGATGATGTTTGTTTAAATGTCAAAGAAGTATATTAAGGTGTTAATCAACTTAACAAAGAAGGATATTAGAGTATGTTATTCTAATAAAGAAGGATATTAAGGTATAGTGTTATCTTATTAAAGAAGTAATGTTGGATAGTGTTCCACATTAGTAAATGAAGAGCTTAATGCTATAGATTGTGAGTGAATTCATGAAATACATACATGCATTCATGAATATATGTGATATTGGATATTCCAATAAAGAAGGATATCGGATTATATTTATCCGATAAAGAAGGATATTAGAGGTGAGATACTCTAATAAAGAAGATGGTACCACATGCATTAGATATGTCTAGGGGACATAGCATGAAGATTGTGGCATTAGATTGCATTAGGATATGTGTACATTATTTGATATTTGATATGTGACACATATGTTTGGAATTTGTGATAATTGTCTATGTGTGTTAGACTTGTTGTATGTGTTGATTGTCCGATGATTTTAAATGTAATTGGCTTCAATATCTTGTGAATTATGATTGATATTTGATTATAACTTGTGTAGCTTATAATTAAATGAAGTTAATGATGTATGCTTATAAATGAAGTATGAGTACAATTAGGTTATAACTCCTAATTTGATGTGATTAATGAAGTATATGCATGAGTTAGACTATGTATGATTTGTGATGAAGTGTTTAAGTATCATTTACTTACACTTGTATATTTTTGAGTATGTTATCTAACTCTCTTTTATGTGTTATGTGCTGGACCGTTGGGGGTCCAGATCTTACAGGTTATGTGTGTTTCGATGTCGAGTCGTCGGTGAAGCTCCGCTCTGATTGTGACACGGGAAAGGGTTTTATATTGTATATAAAGTCTATTGTCTAGGTTGTTTTGTATAATCAATAAATACATTATTTGATTCAAAGATTTGTATAAACACTGTTTTTACTAATTAATTACATTAGTATTATTTTGATAGAGGAGTGTAATACTCGAACCGATATTCTATAACTTAAATTGCAATTTTCCGTTGCGTATTTTGTAAAAGATTTAATAAAGGTAGAATTACATTAAAATAATGGGTTTGGGTGTTATAGAATTGATTTTGGCAGAATTGATTCTGTAAAATTGATTCTGGCCAAAATTGATTTTAAGCTGAAGTGGTTTATGTTTGGATATATTCATGAAAAAGTGAGTTGAACAAAAAATTTGAGTGTAAAAATCAATTCTAGAATCAGAAGCTACGATTTCTAGCTTCAAGTAGAATCAATTCTGGAGGCAGAATCAATTCTACTTTTGAGAAACCAAACAAGTCAGAATCAATTCTACTTTTAAGAAACCAAACAAGTCAGAATCAATTCTACACGTCCAGAATCAATTCTGGATGCTCCAGAATTGAAACCAAACATACACTAAAACATTTGATTTAAAGTGATATTGTGACATGACAACCACGTTAGTATATGATACACAACTGAATTGCCATGTCACCTTAAAATTAAGTGTTGGATTCAATTTTAAAATTAGAGACCAAAAATGAGAAATTTAAAATAGGGTTTCTCCATTGTTTTTTAAATTATAGAAATTAAAATCCAAAAATTGTTAAAATAAAATCATAACTATAATTAAACATTGTTCTAGATTGGGTTAAGGTTCTTGCACCAAAAAAATAATTGGGTTAAGGTCCGTCAGCGAACTAAATCGGATAACCAGGTCCGCACTTAGTAAACGAATATCATACAATAGACACGCCATGAAAATAGACAATTATCACTCGACATTAGTGACGGAGCCAGGATTTTTGAATATTAGGAACACCAAATATATAAATTTGTAACATTAAATATATAATTAAAAAAGTCTTTCTTTTATAGATAGATCCAATTTTATACTTTCACATTCCCCAAGTGCTTAAGGTTAAAATTGAAATAAAAGATAAAAAATTATAAACTATAAGCTCAAATGCTACTTGAAATAACATAGAAAAAATTATAAGAATGAAATAAAAAGATTTTTTGCAAAACACAATTTTATTTTATCAAATAAGTTTATGGGTCCGTTTGGAATAATTTTTTTTTCTGAACTTATACAAAACAACTTATTCAAATAAAT
Organism: Trifolium pratense; assembly: GCF_020283565.1. Classification (NCBI taxonomy): domain Eukaryota; kingdom Viridiplantae; phylum Streptophyta; class Magnoliopsida; order Fabales; family Fabaceae; genus Trifolium; species Trifolium pratense. The sequence goes on along the minus strand of NC_060059.1, from coordinate 23,265,708 downwards.
AAATTTTTATGTTTTACATAAGCTCAAAAATAACTATTCCAAACAAACTCAAAATTATAAATTAGTTTATTTGTATTACTAAACAAACACTAATATTGTCTTTTATATGTAATGTGTGTTGTGTGTGATGAGTTGAATTGAGCCTAATTACTTTTCAATTGATGAATGGGTGAATGTGGGGGAGTATATATATATTATAGTACATAAAAGAATTCTCAAAAAGTTTGTGCTGCCTGCCTCCGTCCTTGCTCAACATGGACACGTGGACTACCTGAATGCGCTGCCTTGCAAGCATACAATATTTTGTCACAAACACATGATAATGATCTAATTAGTTTCTAGGATCTCTAATTATTTTCTTGTATAAAGTGGTCTTAAATTATGCTTCATCCGTTTCGTAATATAAACAAAAAAAACTATTTTTGATGTTCCAAAATATAAGCAAAAAACAAATTTTTTAATCATAAAGATACAACATTACCCTTAGTGATAATTCATTAGGACTATTTAGTTTTCCAATAAACTCTTAGGTTCTCAATTTTAAAGTTGTGTGCGGTGATAAAATGAAAGTGTTCCTCTTTTCATATAATTAAAGTTTTGTGTCTGACACTATTTTCAATGGTACCGGTAGTTAGCTTCTTTCAATATGGTTTTTTAGCTTCAATCATTAAGCAAGCTGTTTTTTTTTCATTAAGGAGGAGTAACATTTACTAGGACAGTTTGGTTCGATTTTTATTATGACAAGGATAATTTAGGAAACTCAATTGTTTGTTTTGGTAAAATTTAGAGTTTTTTGTGAATTTTTTGTTTGTTTATATTCCGGGACGGAGGAAATATGTCACATCTAACCCTAAATATCAATATCAGTTTCACCACCTACTTAAATGATCCTTGGAGTATGTGGAGATATCACCCCCTCCTTCATAACGTGGTACCACCGTTAACAATCATCTATATTCTTTATTCAACAACTCACTATCAGCCTATCATCTAGATTTGAGGTCTAAATATAACATTTTTTTTTTCACATTTTAAATGTTTCATGGTAATTTATAGAATTGTTAAAAAAATCAATTAGAAAGAAATAATCAATTGATTAAAGGGTCTAATTATCTGACCACTTGTGCCGAATATTTATTACCGGTTATTATCACTTTTTCATCAACTCAACCATGTAGCATTTCAAAACCATTTTTCAAACAAACAATACAAAATAAGGCATTGACCTCAGCCTTTGCATCAGCAACCTCATGGAGCTCATAGGGCACCAGTGAATTTGACCTCTGTTGGATGGTCTTAAATCTTAATAGCATGATTTGCTGCATCTTGACCCTGACTTGTGGCCATCTAATAATAAAAGCAGAACATGCTATTAGCAAACACCTGAGGTTCAAATGTTCAACAAGAAATACAAGAGAAATGAAGCAATCATAAGCTATGTCAAGGAACTTTATACATCAATTATCAGCTAATGACTATGATTATAACGGCTAAATTGTCCTTTGTACTTACAAAATAACTGAAACTTTAAGGGAAATCCCTAATAAAAATCAGGCCTCACTCCTTACATTTTTAGTGGAAATTGCCCATGGATAAATATCAGTGCATAAAAATCCAAAATAATGAAAACTCTAAATTATTCTGATGTAGTACTAAATAATGAGATGATACATCCCCATAAGACATGAAACCGTTTAATTTGTAATCTTTCCCAACTTTATGAACTAGCATTTTGAGGGAACAATATTGGACTCTGACAACGGGTTGGTCTTGTGGTATATATTGGTTTGGGACCTGCTCTTTCTTAAAGTTTCAAGTTCGATTATCTCTGGTTCTAAATTGGGTGGAGAAATTTTGCTTGTTCAAAAAAAAAAAATATTGAACTCCAACAGCCCGAGAATAAAACCAGATACCACTTGATTTAGCTTACATGAACAAATATTTTTATAAAAACTACACAAAGATGTATAATTTTATTTTACTTTTTTATAAGAGAAGAAATTAAATTACAAAATTAAACGAGAAAAATTAACCATTCGTTTTCTAGTAAAAGTTTCAACACATGAGGAAAAACATCAAAGAAAATATAATTAAATTATATTTGCTAACATGCTAGCACACCGGTTAGTCTTGCAATATACATGATTGACTGAAGTTTTTCATTCAGGGGCGCTAAAGATGGAAGATCACCGCTTGAAGCAGAGGTTGGAGGAAAATATTTGGAGTAATCTCAAATTAACCTTATTAACCACGACTAGAGAATCCATTTCAAATGTGACATTTATGATATTCAACTAACTCACCATATGCCAATGTGAAAAGGCGTTGGCTTCTCATTAGGCCCCCATGTTTTTTTTTCACCCCTCTAGTGTTTTGTCTTTTAGAAAAGACACACAGTATAGTATATGGGTTGTACTACCAGTGCAACCTATGAAACCCCGATACGTGACACGATACTGATAGGATACGACATCGATACGATTTTTTTTTCAAAACTCTCGATACGATACGGCCGTGATATGTTATTTAAAATTAAAATTTAAAATTAAGTATATATAAATGCACGATATACAAACATAATTAAAATCGATAATGATAAAAAATTAACATTCAAATTACTCAAATTGAGCAAATAAGTAATAATTACATCTCTTAAGTTAAGTACTATCCAAAAAAGGGAGTGAGATGAATAACTTAACCGTTTAATTAGTTGAGCTAAGAGTTAAGGAGTGGGATGATAGATCATCAAAGAGCATAAATTGTCCGATACTTTTTCGGTACATGTATCGGAGAAGTATCCGACACGTATCGTTTATATATTTTTTAAAAAAATAATATTAATTTCCGATACTTTTTCGATACGTGTATCGGAGAGTATAAGACGAATATCAGTATCGAATATATATCGGACACGATATTTCGTTATTTTTGGAGTATTAGGACTTCACATATTGCAACGAATCAGACGAAGTGGCCACAATCAAGGAAGATTTTTTAGCAAAAACTGATCATGTAACTCACCAGTCACCCAACAACTTCAGCTTTTGAGTTGGCTCAAAACATGGTTGAAATTCTGGCACACTAGTAACACGATGTTGAACACGATGCTTCACCACTGTAATACACTTTTAATGCGTGAATGATCCAACATCCAACAGCGCATACAACATGAATAATAAACTTAACAAACTGAAAAATAAATTAACACAGTAATTTGTTAACCCAGTTCAGCATAAGCCTACTCTGGGGGATACCAATCCAGGAGTGAATTCACTATGACAGTATTAGTTTGAAGCCCTCACTAAACTTCCAGTTTATGACTTCTCACCTAATCACCACCCGTGCTATATTCTACCTAAGACACACCTAGGTATGAGAACCCCCGCTCACCTCCTCTTGACCACAGACTCTGTGATCGTTACACAACACAGATAATTGATATGAAGTCACACTTCCTAAACATAGCTATTCCGTGCTTAAAAGCTTGGGAATACTTGACACACTATCTCCTTGCTTAGAAGCTCCAGAGATATTACAACACAATAACACAATTCTCAGACTTGCATCAGGGTGATACAAGCACAAGAAAAACAGTACACACTAAAACCTAAACACACGCTTTGTGAAATTCAATGACGGCTTCAGTGATTTGCACAAGGGTTCAGTCACCCTATAAATAACCTGAGCAACTAGCATGGGCTAGGTCTTGAATTGGGCTTCAAACTTGTATCAGGTCTGAAAGTTCCTTCAAGGAATATTCTTCGAGCAAATGTTTTGTTTCCATAAATAAGAGATTGTTTCTGAAACAAAACTAGGTCATGGCCGCCTTCTGGAGCATTAGGAACGGCGCTGCTTGCCATATAAGTAAAATCACGTGGATTCCTTTTATAGAATAAGGCGCGAGATTTAATGATAACAGGCCCGGCCCACTGAATGTGGTATCCAATGTTGAAGCATTCTGCGCAACATCTTGCTTGAACTTGATGGTGAAGCATTCTGCTCCACATCTGGCTTGATCATTTGTTTTAGCAAAATGAGGCCAAACATTAAAACACCAACAATCTCCCCCTTTGGCAATTTTTGGCTAAAACAATTTGTGATTATTTCAACCAATCTAGAGAAATACAATAACTACCTTTCTTCAACTCAACATAGGCACACAGTCATGAAGTAAAGTAGAAAAATCTTCAAGTGCATTTTCAAACGCTCCTCATATGAAAAACGCAATCAAATATAGAAGTATCGCACTAGAGTATCAGAGACATACACAGCGGAATAATGAGCACAACTAGCCTCACAAGATATACGCCAATAGAGAGTATATAGATTCTCATGAAAGAAACACTGGGGAAAAATAAATTCCCTCAACGCTGAGAAAAAATAAATAAATTCTCAGGAATATTGATGCTTCAACATTCATTAGCACCTTGCATGGTGTGAGTAAAGCACTTGCTGCTCCCCCTTAATATCAGAGACGAGTAAATATTTTAAACAAGTAATTTTTACTCCCCCTAAAAACATGCATACCAGATAAACACATATGCATAGTATATCAGAACTTTTACTCCCCCTCAACTCCTGCATAACTACCTGTAGCTTGATGATGCAACATCAGGTAGCACATCCTCATACAAATCAGATGCTTCAGCATCGCATGGCACATCACATCTACCACTCCCCCTTTTTAGCCAGAAATTAGACAAACATGGTCTTCATAGAACATAAATCAAAATATCCAGAGTACCAGAATATAAAGTGCAGAGAGTACCAGAAATTATTACAGACCATGCACACTTGGTGACAAATTCAAAAGATCAATGCAAAAGTGAAATAAAGAAAGTTACACAGAGGCACTAGCACTAGAGTCACTTTCTTCTTCCTTATCTGAACCAGCTTCCTCTTCCTCACTAACAGCATCAGCCATTTGCTCATCCATATCAGCAGCTGCAGCTTCTTCAAGCTTTAGAGCATGAATCATCCTTTCAAATTGCAGCTTCTTTTCATCCAGCTCCTTGCAATTTGCTTCCAGCATAGCAATTATCTCCTTCCTTGTCATGGGAGCATCTGTAGCAGCAGTTGATGAGCCAACAATGTCTGGAGCATGCTGTTGGCTATACAATTTCTGATGAATAGAGAGAGGTTCTGCTCTTGTCTTGGCAGACTCACCCTCATGTCTAATGCTAGGGTGCTGAGAAAATATGATATCACAGAGCAGAGTAGGGAAAGCAATGGGTTGCTTTGTAACAGAGGTCTTGGCATGTTGTACAATTTGATTAAAGATATAAAGACCAGCATTAAATTTTGTACCTGTGCCAATCATGTAGATTAATTTACCTAGCCTAGTAGCAACATCAGAGGAGTGGGTTGTGGGAACCCAGTTGACTGAAGCAATGCGATTCAGGATAGCATACTTCAAGGTCAGCTTTACAGCAGGCACCTTTGCCTTCCTTGGCCAAATCTTCACCTGGTTAACAGTAATGGTTTTGCAGATCACATTATTAGATACCTCAAAGTCAGGACGAGTCACATCAGGGTTATTAAGAGCCTTGTTGATAACAGCAGGGGAGAATTCCACACACTTTCGACGCACATAAACCTTCTGGTATTCTCTATCCAGAGGATTGTCACATCCTGCAGGGATGTTGACCACAAACTCCCTTACCAGCTTCTCATAACAGGAGCCTAAACCCCTCACAGTCTTGATCATCCCAGCATCCTTGATCAAGTTCACTACTTGTTCACACTCCAGGATATCTTTGCCTAATTCTCTTTCCAAGGCAAGTCTCCTTTTGCAGATAAGACCCCATCTTTGGGCATATGATGGAAGATGGAATGACACATTATCACAAGGAAAATCTTCAATCTCAGCAGGAACAGAGGCAGCTTTTCTTGCAGACATGGCCTTCTTCACAGGAGGCTTGATGCTTGAAACATCCTTTTCAGCATCAAAATCAGAGTCACTGGATGGTGCACTCTTCCTTTTCAGCACATTCTTCTTCTTCTCAGAGGGAGGTACAGACTTGCTCCAAGATTTCTTAGGACCATATTTGACAGGTTTCAGGGTAGAACCCCTAGTCTTCTTGGTCACAACAGGGGTGGTTTCAATAACAGGTGCAGGTTTTGTTGTCCTGCTTCTCAGTCTTCTTCCAACACCTTTCTGAACAGGTTTGGCCTGTTGGTCTTCATCAGTTTCAATGTCATCCAAATCCACCATATTCTTGCCTTCAGTACCTGTTTTCTCAGAACCAGTAGCATCATTGTTCCCAGTAGCTTCTTTCTCTTTTTCTTTCTCAGGCTCAGAGTCAGCCACAATCTCAGGAGTACCTCCATCTTTAGTTATCTCTTCTTCAGTAGAGGCTTCTGTATCAGAACTACTACCAAATGAATCAGTGAAGGCAGTATCACTGGAGTTTTGACGAGTTTTGGATGGTTCAACATCCTTTGCAGCATCAATCAGTTTCGCGGATGCTCCAGCTTCCAACACATCATCAGGAATAGAATCCTTTTCTTTCACAGTTTTGTCACCAACCGCAGGGGTGACATTATCAGAAACAATTACTTCCTCTTTCTCAGCCAAAGAGGTTTGACCAACAACAAGTTCAACAGTAACAGACCTAGATGTTTCTAGGGTTTCAGCAGATTTGGGGTTAATCGACAGAGTAGGTTTTTCTCCAACAACCTTTTCAACTTCAGATTTCTCAGTTTCACTATGAACCTTACTAGATGATTCAACATTTGATTCAGTTGCTAATTTGACAGAGGCGTCAACATGTGATTCAACATTGGCAGTTTCAAAGGGATTTTTGTTCAAGTACAAATCAAACATGTTCAAACCCTTTTTAACAGACAATTCACCCTTTTTCTTCTCAGATTTACTAGAAATAGACTTGTTCGAGAGAGACGGAGAGGATTCACTTACTTTAGTAGGTTTCTCCTTCTTTTCGCTAGCCTTCGATTTTGACGATTTCTTCTTCGATTTTGTTGAAAGCACAATCGTGATGGGTTCAACATCAATGACAATAGTAGAACCTTTTGCTTTGGAGCGAGTTTTCACAGTATCATCAGTGGTGTTCTTGATTTGGGAAGGATCAGATTGTTGAGACATGGTGATGAGATTTTTGTGAATTTTGGTGATTGAGGGTGATGAACGAGATGATTCTAGTTTGCAAGAATGTGATAGAGTTGATAGGGAAGTTGAGAGTTTGAGAGAGAAAACACAATTGATGGAGAGATGAATGTGTGTAATGAGGTGGTTATGGAAAGTGTTTGATGTCTTTCCTAGATTTGCGTGCTCCACTAGTTGAAGAGAAGAGAGAAGAGCGGTTGCACGCATATAGTGCTTTAACTGCTATAACTCCTCATGCAGGCAAATTCTTAATTTGCCCCTGAGCCTTTCAAATTGTGTTGCATCCAATGCTTTAGTGAAAATGTCAGCCACCTGTTCCTCTGTAGCAACATGCTTCAACTTCACAATATTTTCTTCTACTAAATCCCTGATGAAGTGATGACGAATGTCAATATGCTTTGTTCTACTGTGCTGTATTGGATTTTTCGAAATATTTATGGCGCTCATGTTGTCACAGTACAGTGTTAGAGCATCCTGTTCAACATTGTATTCCTTAAGCATCTGCTTCATCCACAATAGTTGAGAGCAACTACTCCCAGCTGCAATGTACTCAGCCTCTGCAGTGGATAGAGAAACACAGTTTTGTTTCTTGCTAAACCATGAGATAAGATTCTCTCCTAGGTAAAAACATCCACCAGAGGTGCTTTTTCTGTCATCAGCACATCCAGCCCAGTCTGCATCACAATATCCCATCAACCTAGCATTGTTGGTGTGGGAATACATTATTCCATAATCAGAGGTTCCATTGACATACTTCAAAATTCTTTTTACTTGTGTAAGATGGCTCATTTTTGGCTCAGCTTGGTACCTTGCACATACACCAACAGCAAAGGTGATGTTAGGTCTGCTTGCTGTGAGGTATAGTAGGCTTCCTATCATGCTTCTGTACAGGCTTTGGTCTACATCTATACCTTTCTCATCCTTGGTTAATTTCAGATGTGTGGCAGCAGGTGTTCTTTTGTGAACAGCATTTTCCATGCCAAATTTCTTTATGATATTTTTAGCATACTTGCTTTGAGACACAAATATTGTGTCTTCCATCTGTTTTACCTGTAATCCAAGAAAATAGGTTAGTTCACCTACCAAGCTCATCTCAAATTCAGACTGCATTTGTCTCACAAAGTGTTGGACCATCGGTTCCGCCATCCCTCCAAAGACTATGTCATCAACATATATCTGTGCTATCAACAAGTTTCCATTCATTTCTTTGACAAACAAGGTCTTGTCATTTCCACCTTTCTTGTATCCTTGGTTGATCAGGAATTCAGTTAGCCTCTCATACCAAGCCCTTGGTGCTTGTTTCAAGCCATACAAAGCCTTTTTCAGTTTGTAGACATGATCCGGATGATTTGGATCTATGAAACCTTTGGGCTGTTCAACAAACACTTCTTCACAAAGATACCCATTTAGAAAAGCGCTCTTGACATCCATTTGGTAGAGTTTGAGTTTGAGAATGCAAGCTACACCAAGAAGTAGCCTTATGGATTCTAGTCTTGCTACGGGGGCAAAGGTCTCATCAAAGTCGATTCCCTCTACCTGAGTGTAGCCTTGAGCTACCAGTCTTGCTTTATTCCTTGTTACTGTGCCCTTCTCATCAGATTTATTCTTGTATATCCATTTAGTACCTATGACATTTACTCCATGTGGTCTTGGAACAAGATCCCAGACTTCATTTCTCTTGAATTGATTCAATTCTTCCTGCATTGCTCCAATCCAGAACTCATCAGTAAGAGCCTCTTTTATGTTCTTAGGCTCAAATTTTGATACAAAGCAAGTGTTTGAGATAGCATCAAATTTTCTTCTGGTAGCAAAGCCCTGGTCAGGATCACCTATGATCAGATCTTTAGGATGATTCTTCTGTGTCCTAATAGATGGTGCTTTTACTGGGACAGGTACAGAGTTTTGATCAGATTCCTCACCTTTTAATTCAGACTTTTCACTTTGTGTCATCTCATCAGAATTGTCAAGGGATGGTTCAACATCTGTTTCCACATCCTGTGTTTGAGTGGATGGTGCATCATCAATTACAACATTGATCGTTTCCATAATGACTTTGGTTTTTGAGTTATAGACCCTGTAGGCTCTGCTATTTAAAGAGTATCCCAGAAATATACCTTCTTCACTTTTAGGATCAAGTTTTCGTCTTGGTTCTCTGTCAGCAAGAATGTAGCATTTACTCCCAAAAATGTGAAAGCGTTTCACAGTTGGCTTTCTTCCCTTCCATAATTCATATAAGGTTGCAGATGTTCCCTTTTTAAGTGTTACACGGTTGTGTATGTAGCATGCTGTACTCATAGCCTCTGCCCAGAATTGATATGGAAGACCCTTGGCATGAAGCATAACCCTAGCAGACTCTTGAATGGTTCTATTCTTTCTCTCTACTACACCATTTTGTTGTGGTGTTATGGAGGCAGAGAATTCATGTTGGATACCTTCTGATGCACAGAAATCATAGAATTTGCTGTTTTCAAATTCCTTCCCATGATCGCTTCTGACCCTTATGATAACAGACTCCTTTTCTCTTTGAAGTTGTACACATAAGTTTCTAAATGTTTCAAAACTATCTGATTTTTCTTTAAGGAAATCTATCCATGTAAATCTAGAGAAATCATCCACCATAACAAAAGCATACCTTTTTCCTCCAAGACTTTCAGTCTGCATAGGTCCCATCAAATCCATATGTAATAATTCAAGTGTTCTGGTAGTAGTTTGATGTTGAAGCCTTGGATGCGCCACCTTGGTTTGTTTGCCTATCTGACATTCTCCACATATTGTTCCTTCGTCTATCTTTAGCTTGGGTAATCCTCTGATTGCTTCTTCAGCTATGGCCTTTTACATTCCTCTTAGATGTAGATGGCCTAACTTTTGATGCCAGAGTTTGACTTCATCATTTTTGCTTATGAGGCAAGTAGACATATAATTTCCTTCTTCAGATACCCATAAGTAACAATTGTCTTTGGACCTTGCTCCCTTCATTATCAGTCTTCCTTCTCCATCTGTAACAAGACATTCTGATTGTGTGAAGTTCACCTTCATGCCTTGGTCACACAATTGACTGATGCTAATCAAATTGGCTGTAAGACCTTTTACTAACAGAACATTGTCTAAGTTTGGTAACCCATTGTCAATTAGATTCCCAATTCCTTTTATTTCTCCCTTAGCTCCATCTCCAAAAGTTACAAAACTTGTGGCATAGGATCTTAGATTGGCTAGATACCCTTCCACTCCAGTCATGTGTCTAGAGCATCCACTGTCAAAATACCAATCTTGTCTAGATGATGCCCGCAGTGATGTATGGGCTATCAGGCTTACACCATCTTCCTTCTTCTTCCACTCTTTCTTGACATTCACGTTCTCAGATTTGGGTTCAAGTGATCGTGAATTCTGTGGATAGCCATACAGCTTGTAGTAGTAAGGTCTGATGTGCCCTTTCCTACCACAGTAATGACACCTCCAATTCCTTCTTTTAGTCCTAGATCTTGACCTGTTGTATCGATGGTGAGGCGGATGTTGAGGCATCGAGTTAGTCTGGACATGCTGCTTGGGTTTCAACCATGTGTCAGTTCCCTGATGTGTGGGAGGATGAGGAGGTAGTAACCCACCACTAACAGGAAAAGTTTTATTAATGGGGGTAGTGATAGTAGCTTTGTTGTAACCCATTTCTTGATCCACTATCTCATAGTCAAAGCCAATAGGTTTCTTACCTGCACTTTGTTTTAACAGCATGGCTTGAAACTTTTCTTCTCCTGATGGAAAGACTCTAACTTGTTTTCTAGCATGCTCCAAGTCTTCATTCAGCTTCTCATTCTCTTTGTTGAGAGTCTTAATTATATCTAGACATTCATTCTTCTCAGCCTGTAGTTGGCAATTCGCCTTCTTTTGTTTTTCCAAGGCTTTGCAGAATTCATTGCTCCTGATGAATAGGTCTTTATAGGTAGCCAGTAGTTCTTCATAGGATGTTTCATCACATGATTCAGCATCAGATTCATAAACACCTGTCAATGCATTGACAAGTTTAGCAGATTCACCTTCATCTTCTTCTTCTGAATCCTCATCTGACCAAGTAACAGCAAGACTCTTCTTCTTCTTCAGAAAAGTAGGGCATTCAGATTTGATATGACCAAATCCTTCGCACTCATGACACTGAACTCCTCTAGATGAAGTACTTTTGTCATCACTTCTGGTCCTCCTTTGACTAGATGCAGGTTTGTTGAAGTCAGTTTTGGTGCTTGGACCATTGAACTTATTGTTGAAGTCAGATTTGGTGCTTGGACCATTGAATTTATTTCTTTTGTCCATCCTCTTCATGATACGATTGAACTGTCTCCCAAGTAATACCATGGCTTCAGATAAACTTTCATCACTCTCCATATCTATCTCTTCATCTTCTGCCGTATTAGAAGTAAAAGCCAAACTTTTGTTTTTCTTCTCTTTTCTTTGGTTTATGCTCATCTCATAGGTTTGAAGTGAGCCTATTAGTTCATCCACTTGAATGTTGGCCAGATCCTGAGATTCTTCTATTGCTGTTACTTTCATGTCAAACCTCTTAGGTAGAGATTTGAGGATTTTGCTCACCAGCTTTTCATCTGATATGGGTTCTCCCAAAGCATCAAATGAATTTGCAAATTCTAAAATATTCATGTGAAAGTCATGAATAGTCTCTTCTTCCTTCATACTCAGATTTTCAAAGTTTAAGCGAAGCATCTGAAGTTTGGACAGCTTTACCTTGTTGGTTCCTTCATGTGCTTTCCTGAGTATTTCCCACGCCTGTTTGGCCACAGTGCATCGTTTGACAAGTCTGAACATGTTGATGTCCACCCCATTGAATATGGCATTTAAGGCTTTTGAGTTTCCCAGAGCTAAGTCATCCTCGTCTTTAGAATAGTCTTTTGCAGGCTTGATTTCACTGGTTACCTTTCCATCCTTATCAATGACCACTGGGGGTTCCCATCCATTTTCTACAGCTTTCCATGTTCTGCTATCAATGGATTTAAGAAAAACCATCATCTTAGCTTTCCAGTAGTCATAGTTCTCAGGCCCAATTAATAGTGGTGGTTTAGACACCGTTCCTCCTTCCTTGTCCATCTTACCAGAAATTTCCGTCCCTGAAGCTCACCCTGAGTTTCGAGCAGGGTGCCTGCTCTGATGCCAATTGAAATTCTGGCACACTAGTAACACGATGTTGAACACGATGCTTCACCATTGTAATACACTTTTAATGCGTGAATGATCCAACATCCAACAGCGCATACAACATGAATAATAAACTTAACAAACTGAAAAATAAATTAACACAGTAATTTGTTAACCCAGTTCAGCATAAGCCTACTCTGGGGGATACCAATCCAGGAGTGAATCCACTATGACAGTATTAGTTTGAAGCCCTCACTAAACTTCCAGTTTATGACTTCTCACCTAATCACCACCCGTGCTATATTCTACTTAAGACACACCTAGGTATGAGAACCCCCGCTCACCTCCTCTTGACCACAGACTCTGTGATCGTTACACAACACAGATAATTGATATGAAGTCACACTTCCTAAACATAGCTATTCCGTGCTTAAAAGCTTGGGAATACTTGACACACTATCTCCTTGCTTAGAAGCTCCAGAGATATTACAACACAATAACACAATTCTCAGACTTGCATCAGGGTGATACAAGCACAAGAAAAACAGTACACACTTAAACCTAAACACACGCTTTGTGAAATTCAATGACGGCTTCAGTGATTTGCACAAGGGTTCAGTCACCCTATAAATAACCTGAGCAACTAGCATGGGCTAGGTCTTGAATTGGGCTTCAAACTTGTATCAGGTCCGAAAGTTCCTTCAAGGAATATTCTTCGAGCAAATGTTTTGTTTCCATAAATAAGAGATTGTTTCTGAAACAAAACTAGGTCATGGCCGCCTTCTGGAGCATTAGGAACGGCGCTGCTTGCCATATAAGTAAAATCACGTGGATTCCTTTTATAGAATAAGGCGCGAGATTTAATGATAACAGGCCCGGCCCACTGAATGTGGTATCCAATGTTGAAGCATTCTGCGCAACATCTTGCTTGAACTTGATGGTGAAGCATTCTGCTCCACATCTGGCTTGATCATTTGTTTTAGCAAAATGAGGCCAAACATTAAAACACCAACAATGGTAATGGTATTAAAGCCTCTGTTACCAAGCAGTTGGCTCTCAAATTTATGACACTCATGCTTTTTACATACTAGTACTAGAAACTAGACGCCAATCCTGTGCTACAGGTATTGGGACTATAAAAAAATATAGGGTTACCCAAAAAAATATTATTAGGATTGACTTTTCATTTTAAGGTTCAAAATCATTATTTTAACACATGGTTTTCTAAAAATCCATAACAAATTCTATTAAAATGATAAAAGTGATTTATTTATTTATTTTAAATAAAAAATCTTAAACAAAAACACCAATATTATTCCTTAATCATTTGATCTAGGGTTCAATCTCTAAGTAGTACATATTAAAATCTTTTTGGCTTTTACTTTCACTAATGCATTAAAATCTTTTTTTGACACAAGCATTAATGTCTTGAGTTTTTTTTTTTTTTCTTCTATTATTATTAAGATTTTATAAAATTTCTCCTAACGGCTAAGATCAGGCTAAAACTAATGGATCCAACACATCTTACAAAAGTTTTTGAACAATGATTTACTATTGATTCAATTTCACGGATGTATAAATAAATGAAATAATATCCAAATAAATAATATCCAATATTTCACGGATCTATATCATTTTTTTTATAGAGATTTTTTCTACTTTTCGGATAATTATAGTTTTTTCAATTAATATTGTCTATTTTTTTTTTTTTTTGTGTACAAACATTGTCTAAATGTTTGCTTTAAAGTACTTAAAATCCTTCAAATTAAAGTACTTACTCTACTAACTACGTTTTTTTATAAAAAAAATGGGTATTAAAATCACTACATTCTTTACATGCATTTCATTCACATAACACTAACAATGATGTTTTACTTCACTAACCACGAATCAATTCAACATACGAACTTACCGTTGACAATTTGAAGGAAAAGAAGAGAAATTGGTATTTTCCTAACTCATTTAGGTACTAATTGGTTCAAAAATTCTAGGATGCAACATTCTACTTTGAGGGTTGTTATTGGAATATTTTGATCTGACCATATTACACAACTTATATTGTTTACAGAAGAAACACCCCATTTCATGGGATTGGAACACAACACTTAAGCTTAATCCCATCAGAAATCAAAAAACAAGCAGTAAGTTGGCTTTTATTTATATAATTATTTAATTTTAGTTTTTATCTGTTTGAAACAAATACATAAGTTGGATCTTTAAATGAAATACATAAATTGTTTTTATATTTTATTTATTTTAGTTTTTATATTGTTTCCTCATACAGTTGTCTTAAATTTGCCATTTGTGGTGCGCTTGATATTGTTTATCGCATTGAATTTTCCAACTCAGACCCTATAGAATTATCCCCTCAGGATATATATATATATATATATATAAAATAAAGAAGAAGAGGAAAATGGACGAACTGTTCCTTATGCAATTGAAAATTGGGTAAGACCTAATGGATGTGTTCTAGAGAGCTCGTGTCCTTATACAAGAAGATTTGACCAAGTCATAAACAATCGCGGGGTATTTAATATCACTCATATCTAATCTTGCGCTAATTATATTTAATTTTATTCTTTGTTTATTATTATTATTCGTACATTTAATATTATCTATTAATCTATATTATTTTAATCTATTTAGATATATTTGAAGATCGATCGGCTATACATGCGAGATAAACCTTAACAAAGATCTCAACATCAAAAAAGAAAATGACAAAATCAACGGAACGCAATTGGAACGTCAGATAGTAATTGTTAATAGGTTAATAGTTGTTGGACTTTGTATATAATGGGCTTAAGTGTATAGGTTTGGCCCAATATCAATAGTTGTATAAAATCCAGTTTGTGTGTTAATGAGAAGCAGTTGTTTTTCATTGGAATTTCTGATTCCTAACACTTGGTATCAGAGCTCCTCACGGGGCCTGAACCGAAACCGCAGTTTCTTGATCTTAAAAGTGTAGAAGACGATCAATTCTTGTCAATGGCAGAAAGTACCAGCAACACGTTCGTTCAACCTTCAATTCCCAAATTTGAAGGTCACTATGATCATTGGTCGATGCTTATGGAGAACTTTTTGCGTTCAAAAGAATATTGGAACTTGATTGAAGATGGGGTTTTCGTTCCTCCACCAGCAGCGAACGCTGAGCAATTGAAGAAAGGTGAAGAAAGCAAACTGAAGGATTTCAAAGTGAAGAACTATCTCTTTCAGGCGATCGATCGAACAATTATGGAGACGATCTTGCTCAAAGATTCAGCAAAAGGAATTTGGGATTCCATGAAGCAAAAGTATCGGGGCTCAAACAAGGTAAAGAGGGCTCATCTTCAAGCACTTTGCAAAGAGCTTGAATTGTTAGAGATGAAGGATGGTGAAACGGTTAACGAGTATTTCGCAAGAACGTTATCAATCATCAACAAAATGAAGATTCACGGAGAAAGAGTTGAACCAGTAACAATAGTTAAAAAGATTCTTAGATCTATGACTCCTAAATTCAATTATGTGGTGTGCGCCATCGAAGAGTCAAACGATGTTACCGCTTTGTCTGTTGATGAACTACAAAGTAGCCTCATTGTTCATGAACAAAGAATGAAGGGGCAGAGAGAAGAAGATCAAATTCTCAAGGTAATAAATGCTGGAAGAACAAATAATAGAGGAAGAGGACGTGGGGGATTCAGAGGGGGTCGCGGTAGAGGAAGGCAATCCTTCAACAAAGATAACATTGAATGTTACCACTATCATAAACTGGGCCATTTCCAATCTGATTGTCCTGCGTGGGATGAGAAAGCAAATTACGCTGAGTTTGATGAAGGAGAGGAGATGTTGTTGATGGCTCATAGTGAAAAGGGTTCTTATGATAAAAAGGTATGGTTTCTTGACTCTGGCTGTAGAAACCATATGTGTGGAACTAAAGATTGGTTCTTTAATCTTGATGAACAATTCAGAATTAGTGTAAAACTTGGTGATAATTCAAGAATGATGGTAGTAGGAAAAGGGAATGTAAAATTGAGGATTGGAGGCATTACTCAAGTAATAACTAATGTCTATTACATACCTGAATTAAAAAATAATCTGCTAAGTATTGGGCAATTGCAGGAGAAAGGGCTGACAGTAGTGTTTAAAGAAGACATGTGTAGAGTTTATCATCAAGAGAGAGGTGTGATCATGCAGTGTAAAATGACTGCAAATCGAATGTATGTTATCATGGTAGATGTAGTTATTCCAACATGCTTTAAAGTAACCAATGAAGATGTTACTTATCTATGGCACTGTAGATACGGCTATCTTAGTCAGAAGGGTCTTAAAATCCTAGAGCAAAAAAACATGGTGAGAGGTCTACCAAAGCTGCAAGACTCTTCTAATGTCTGTAGTGACTGTATGATTGGAAAGCAACATAGGGAACCATTCCTTAAGGTATCAACTAGAAGAGCTACCAAAAGATTACAATTGATACACGCCGATGTGTTTGGGCCCATCAAACCAGAATCAAACAGTAATAAAAGGTACTTTCTCACCTTTATTGATGACTTTAGTAGGAAGACTTGGGTGTATTTTCTGTCAGAAAAATCTAGTGTCCTAGAGATGTTTAAGAAATTTAAGGCAATGGTAGAAAAGGAAACAAGTGATGCAATATGTTGTCTTCGTACTGATAGAGGTGGAGAATTTACCTCAACCGATTTTAACACCTTTTGTAGCTTACATGGCATCAAAAGACAGCTCACAGTTGCATATACTCCACATCAAAATGGAGTAGTTGAGAGGAAAAACAGGACTATTATGAACATGGTCAGAAGCATGTTATCAGGAAAGGGGATACATAAGGAATTTTGGGCTGAGGCTGTAAATTGGTCAGTATTTGTACAAAATAGGAGTCCAACTGTGGCTGTTAAAGACATGACTCCTGAAGAGGCTTGGAGTGGTCTTAAGCCAGCAGTCCATTTCTTTAAGGTATTTGGCTGCATAGGCTATGTACATGTGTCTGATGCTCAAAGAAAGAAGTTAGATAATAAAAGTGTGAAATGTATTCTATTGGGCATAAGTGAAGAATCAAAGGCATACAAGCTCTATGATCCCATCTCATGAAAGGTTATTGTCAGTAGAGATGTTGTGTTTGCTGAAAATGAAAAATGGAATTGGAAGACAAATGAAAATGACAATATAGATTTAGAAGATTTGTGTGAAAAAGAAGAAGCTAAGAGCCATAATGAACCTGCTGAAGATAACAACACTCCAAATTCTCATAATGAACAAGGCTCGAGTAGTGAAGAAGATGGTAACCAGTCCAACACAAGCAGTGAGAATGAGGACTTGGGGACAAGAGCAAGAAGACCTCCAGGATGGTTAAATGACTTTGAAGTTGTGCAGAATGCTAAGGGCATTTCCATTAGTCAGGCAAAATATGTTAGAGACATTTTAGAAAGGTTTGATATGTTGAACTGTAATGCAGTACAGTGTCCTACGGTCTCAGGTTGTAAATTGACTAAAGAAGGAGGGGGTGAAAATGTGGATGTGACGCGATTGAAACAGATAATTGGAAGATTAATGCATTTGACTACTACCAGGCCAAACATTATGTTTGCAGTTTGTCTTATAAGCAGGTATATGGAAAAACCAACTGATGTGCACCTACTAGCAGCAAAAAAGGTTTTGAGATATGTAAAGGGGACTATGGAATTTGGTGTACAATACTTGAAAAGTGAAGAACATGAGTTACTAGCATACACAGACAGTGATAATGCTGGTGACATTGATGATAGGAAGAGCACCTTCGGTGATGTGTTTATGCTTGAAGCTAGAGTCATTTCTTGGTCATCTAAGAAACAACCAGTTGTCACCTTATCCACCACTGAAGCTGAGTTCATAGCGGCAACTTCATGTGCTTGTCAAGTTGTGCTAAAAGTAGGGGAGGGTATGCTAGGTGTGTGTTTTTATTTGTTGTCAAAGTGTATTGTGCCTGTGTATGTTGTCAAGCAAAGGCGCGCGCTGCCTTGGCCTGCCTTGCCAGACTTGGCCTGTATTTGTTGTATTCTTTGTGATAATAGCTCCACCATAAAGCTCTCAAAGAATCATGTGATGCACGGAAGAGGCAATTACATAGATATCAGATTTCACTTTCTTCGTGATTTGGCTAAAGAAGAAATAGTTGAGCTGCTATCTGATATCATGACAAAGGCACTAAAGAGGGAAGCATTCAAAGAACTGAGGAATAAAATGGGTGTCTGCAAGAGAATGGACTAATGAATCTGAAGGGTAATGCCTAGTAGTTTTGTGGTAGAGTTGCTGGTTTTTTGTGTCTGCACTGATGTACCTGTAAACATGTTGCAGAGTTGTAGTTTTCTTGTGTCTGCACTTTTGTACTTTGTGTTTGTTCTCTTGTGTTTGTTTTAGCTTGTTTTTTTTTGGTTAGTAAACTGACTACAATATGTAGTTCAGTTTAAGGGGGAATGTTAATAGGTTAATAGTTGTTGGACTTTGTATATAATGGGCTTAAGTGTATAGGTTTGGCCTAATATCAATAGTTGTATAAAATCCAGTTTGTGTGTTAATGAGAAGCAGTTGTTTTCCATTGCAATTTCTGATTCCTAACAGTAATAGCACCGGTGGTAGCACAAATGGTGTTGATTGAAGAAATGAATAAGTTGAATTAATTATTTACTAGAATCTTAATTAAATTATGGTTTAATTTTATTTTTATTTGTAATAATTGTAGAATGACATATATTCTGGTCCTAAAGATGCTGAAGTTTTTACACCAAGAGATCCAAAGAAGAAAGTAGAGTATCATGCAATCATCATCGTTGGATATGAGGAAGAAATGATCGGGAAGAGAATGACAAAATATTGGATTATAAGAAAGAAACAGTCACCTAGAAAAAAAACTTATTCTCACCTAAAAATAAATGGGAGTAATAGTATGGATTCAGATTCTCTCCTTCTAGATCTGTCTCCATCTCTCTCCTTCTCAGAAATCTTGACTGTTAGATTAATCCTATGATTCAATATTTTAAAAATAAAATAAATCCCTGATTCTAAATCTGAAAAATTACCTTTCTTCAACCCATGCTTATCAGGATTTTGCAGTCCACGACACCACCGCCACCAACAACTTGACGG
The DNA here is from genome assembly GCF_020283565.1 of Trifolium pratense. NCBI lineage: Eukaryota > Viridiplantae > Streptophyta > Magnoliopsida > Fabales > Fabaceae > Trifolium > Trifolium pratense. The sequence continues at coordinate 23,246,330 of NC_060059.1, read as the reverse complement.
ATCTTATTCACGACAACCAGCGACGCAGCGGCAGGATACACAGTACAACGGCAACTGTCGGCAACACGGAAAAAACACGCAAGGCAAGTCGGCGACGGTAGTCTGCGAGTGGTTGAAGATGGGTGCGGTCTCCAACTATCGATGTTGGACAGTTGGTCGACGATATTGTTGCTTTACAGAACAATCATGGTGGAAGCTTGCATTTATATATGTTGATTTTAATTATTAATTTTAATTTAAAATAAATAACATGTGGCCGCAAGATCCAATTCAATAAAATACAGTGTAACGAATAGAGAAAGTGAAAGTAAAGAGTTATGAATCAGGTGCAACTGTGCAAGCCATTTGAAACTTAAGAAATTTACAGGGTTGTTGTGTTGTGGAAGATGAAGAGGAAAAACTTTACTGTGAAAAGATACATAGCATTTTTTTGTGAAAGGACAATCTTTCATCCATTGGATTTGATCTAACGGTCCAGATTGAGAGAAGGAGAGAGAAGGAGACATTAGAGAAGGAGAGGATCCGTTTCCGTAATATAATAGCAATGCATCCTTAGAATTGGATTATTAAAAAGTTTTCAAGTTAAAAAAAAAAGGTTATTATAGTATAAAACAATTATTGTTTAACGTAATCACGCACAATTATTTATTGGCTTTAGTTAATTATGTGAAAGTTGCTAAGTTGTTTTAGACAATACCAACTTTGAGTGATCTTTGAAGAAATTAAGAAACGGTTTAACAATTTTTTGTTTAAAACATAAAATTAAATGAAATTTACGAGTCTATCGTTTGTTTTCAATTAATATTTTGCTACAAAATAAATGAAAGTAGGCTTGCTAACTTACTTTCACATATTTTTGAATTGATTGAGACATTCGAAAACATAAAACATCCTACGGAACCTCATCTATTTTTGTCACCACAAGATATCTATAGCAATTTAATCAACGATAAAGAGCAAGATAAATGTGGATGTCCTCTTAAGCGCAGTAGCGCACAATTGATTGAGTTGGGGAAAATTAGTGTATTTTGAAAGAGTCGTGTCCCTAAGAGGGAAGGTTTGACCACCCAGTTGTAAAAGACCGCAAGGTACACTCATATCCTCAATTTATATATATATATATATATATATATATATATATATATATATATATGTATGGGGTTTTCTAACTTAGACCCTAGTTAGGTCTAAGTTAGCAAGGTGCACCTTTTGAGTTGGACAAAAATACCCATTTTTCTTTTTTTTGAAACAATAGAGCAACTGGGGCATGTATGTAATTTGCATCATAAAAATACCCTTTTTTTTTTTTTGAAACAATAGAACAACTATTACATTTTTTAAATTTCTTCCCAATTTCGACCTCATTATACGTGCGAATCGAACGCCAATTTCAAAAACTAATACCGGAAACCTTTGTAAAATTGAAAAACGATCAAAATCCATATAAGGAACGTCGAGTTTCGTTGAGTATTGAGGGAGATCGAACCGGGTCAAAAACCGGGTCGCACGACCCGTTTCTGCATAAAACGGGTGGGAGGGACGATGAACAGTGCGCGTCGCTCACGCCCACTCTCACCGGCGGCGCGTGGGGGCGCGTGCGGCCTCAGGGAGGCTCTATTTTTTTTTTTATTTTTTCATAATAAAATAGTAGATAATATTCTGGAAATTTTGGTATATTGTATGAAATTTTTGGAGACCCGAAACTATTTCTAGTTAATTAAATGAGTAAAAAGGTAATTAAAAATATTATAATTCCATAAAAAATTTCCAAAATTTTATGTAAAGTACTATGAATTATTTAGAACCCTCTTGTGTACCTCACTCTCCCTAGTTCAAGTCATGAAATTATTTTCACAAATTCCGCTGATTATTTAAAACCATTTAACAAATAATAATAATAATTTCATAGATTTGTAATCTGAAACCAATTGTTTTTTTATTTGTTTCTAATAAAATATTAGATAATATTCTGGAACTTTTAGTATATTTTATGAAATTTTTTGAGACCTGAAACTATTTTTCGTTAATTAAATGAGATAAAACGGTAATTAAAAACTATTGTTTGCTTCTGAAACCATTTAGCTGGAAGAATGGTTTCAGAGAGTTATACTGTGAAACCATTCTAGCAGTAAAATGGTTTCAGAAGCAAACAATTAAAAATCAATTCCCCTGAAACCATTCTATCAGTGAAATGGTTTCAAAGTACAACGCTCTGAAACCATTGTACCAGCTAAATGGTTTCAGAATGGTTTCAGAAGCAAACAATTAAGAAATTACTCACTGAAACCATTCTACCAGTAAAATGGTTTCAGAGAGTTATACTGTGAAACCATTCTACCAGCTAAATGGTTTCACAGTATTATATAAAGATAATTAAAGGTAGTGAAAAATTGAGTTTTTTTTTTGTGTCCAAATCAAACGAACCAAGTCTCTATTTGTAGACAAAAAAAAATTATGAATTTTGGTATAAAAATAAAAAAATAAAAAATTAATTTACAACGAAATAATTGAGTTTAAAGTATTAAATGAAAAAAAAAAACACGCCAACCACCCAGCAGTTGACACGTGTCCTGCTTTTTTAAAATGAAATTTTCTCTCTCCAGGCGCAGATCTAGTGTGGTGCACGCGCTGGCTTATCATGGAGATGGATGATCTGGACTGTCTGATTGATCCGACAGCCATGATGAGATCATCTCTTGGCCGTCTGATGGAAATCAACGGTCTGTAACGGTGGTTCTGCGGTAGGCGCGCGACACTGGATCAGCGCCAATATGTTTTTTTTTTTTTTAAAAAAGAAAGGGTATTTTTGTACAACTCAAAAGGTGCACCTTGCTAATTTAGACCCAACTGGGTCTAAATTAGCAGCCCCTATAATTACCTACAAAATTTTAATTTATTTTTTACGCTAATCTACTTTAGTTTTTTGAACACCTCTACATCTAGATGCATCTAAGGATTGTAGCTTCAATTGGGATAGACTTTACAGATGATCTGAAATTCAAAAAAGAGAAAGATAAAAGTAAGGAAATAGAGTTACTAAAAGAGATTACAGAAGCACATGTAGCGGCACAAATATTGTGGATTAAAAGAGTTGGAAATTTGAAAGGTGTGAGTAAAATTACAATCAAAATATTTACTAGAATAATCTCAATTAAACATGTGGTTTCATTTTTATTTCACTTGTAATTGTAGGATGACATCTATGAAAATTGCTTTTTAAGCCCTATGGATTGCTCTCAAACCCCCCTAAAATCCCAAAATACCCTCGCAATTGAAACCAGTATCGTTTGGTAAATACAACCCGAAATAAATTGCGTTCGGTAAATACGTGACGAACACGCTTGGGTTCGGTAAATACGTGACGAACACGCTGTGGTTCGGTAAATACGTGCCTAAAGGACGTGAGATACAGTTTTAAACACAAAACATCTCATTAGTTACGAAAATCACAAGTGTTGAGGGTGGAAGGGCGATTCTCTAGGGTTTAGGGTCGCAAATTCGAAGGCCTAAAAGAAGAACAAGGTGAAATTCGTTGACAACAAATCATTCATCACCAACGGACTACAACGGTTTGGATTGCGTTTTTGGATTCTTTCACTTCAACAAGTAAGTTTTCAAACTAATCTCTCTTGTATTGTTGGTTTTCTTAGGTTTCCACGAATTGCTTTTGTTTTGGATTATATTTAGATTCTATTCTTGATTGTGTTGTTGATTCCACGATTTGGGATGTTAATTTAATTTATGGCATACAATTTTGAATCATAGTTTGGATTATGTGCACCACGTGTTTGATAAAATGCTTGAATGAGATTGATTGTGTAGATTTGTTGATATGAGTAACTGTGAATTGGTTGTTTGATATATGTGCACCAAGTGTTTGATAAAATGTCTGAATGAGTAAGTGTGCAATTGAATTTAGTAACTGTTATAAGAATGGTTGTATTTTTCAACTGTTTACTGTTATAGGAATGTTCTTGATTATTGTTGTGTATTTTGTTATAGGAATGACAGATGATGTTGGGCGAACAAGAGGTGGAAGGGAAAGTAGAGCACATGGCTCTGCACGAAGAGAGGCTGTGAAGGTACATAGAAACACAAGACAAACTAAGGGGAAAAGTGTTATTGTAGAGCCTGAATCTGAAGATGAGAATGTGGAGGAACAAGAGTTTGAGGATGAGCATGAAGTGGACATAGGGCAACAGGCGTCTGAACACGAAGATGAGCTGGAAGTCGAAGATGAGATGGAAGTTGCTGATGATGTGGAAGATGAGATGGAAGTTGCTGAAGAACAAACACCACCACCACCAGAAAAAAAATCATGTAAAAAGAATCCGAGAACAACACAGGGAAGAAACCCACCACCTGTATCAGAACCACCAGTTACATCTTATGATGGTGGTCCAAAGGACTTGTCGTTGTTGCCCGGATTTGGGAAACATGTTGCTGTCGCGATTTGGAGAGGAGACGTAAGTTTAAAAGTTTTGTAGTTTTAATGTTTTTAGCTATTGATATCCATATCCACTGAACATATCCATATCCACTGAAAATGTGTGTTTGATTTGAAATTTGTAGTGTAAAAATCGGTACTTGAGGTGCATGAACAACGGGAAAAAAATAAACGACTTCGATTGACCAAGAAGAGGACTTCAGTGGTTTTGGAACGTTGTTGATGCTTGATGGATAATTTTCGCAAGTGAACGAATTACCACGTAGTAATAAAAATATCGATCCACAGGGATTGTGTGATTAAACGAGTCTAATAGTGTTCATAAACATTATGCAAGAAATACACATAAATTTGGGGTAGGTTGAGTGATGAATTGTTAGAAAACGTGCTTTGATATAATGGAAAAGCGAGGTAGAATCATCGGAATCACCTAGTCTATAGCTAAACCACATGCAATCTACTATATCATAGGAATCTACTCAAGTGTTCACAACTAGATCGACAAATTAGTGAATCGCAATCTCTTGTCAAAATCCACTCTATTCGTTGTCGATACTCCCTCGATCTCTCGGGCGGAAGCTACCTACAACGAATGATATGAAAGCACGTCGATCGTTCGCTACACTCTATGTCTCAATCTCTCGACCGGAAACACTCGAGTGCTCAATGCAATTCAGTTCAGAAATTAAATCAATACTCTCGCACGTGACTTAACTCGAAATCATTACAACACTAATGAAGGATTATAAAGCATTAAGAATAGATTTGCATTGAGTAAACACATGAACAGAGTACATTCTTACATATAGCAGATTACAATTGATTCATCTACATCCTAGACTATCCTAGATCCTACCTCCAAAAGAAGCTTAGCTCCTCATGTTGCTTCATTCGCGTCCTCGCTTCAACTTCATGGCTTGAGAATCCATGCTATTGAGGTGCTTGGAGCTATCCTTTGAAGTCCTTGATCTGGATCTTGATGCTTCCAAAATCAGAGAATAGATGAATATTGCAGAATTTTCCAACCCTTTAACAGAATTATGCAGAAACCTTATATAATGAATGCAACCACGCCGCGCGCCAGATCTATCACGCCGCGCGTGGTTGCAAATCCATCAACTACGCCGCGCGTGTAACGGTATCACGCGGCGCGTGATCAAGTCAGAGAGCAATCCAATTCCTGAACAAGGCTTCACGCCGCGCGTGGTCAGGTATCACGCCGCGCGTGATCAGAGTGAAAACTTGGCTCCCTGTGATCTCCATCACGCGGCGCGTGATGGGCTACGCCCCCAGCGTAGTGAAAATCAGCAATTTCCTGCAATTTTTCCTGTTTTCTTGCAAAACAAGTAATCAAGCTTATGATTAGATTTCTCTTATATTTATTGCTAAAAACCTACTAAAATGCATCTAATGTTGCTAAAATAGGCATGGATTAGAGAGTGTGACGATCCGTCATCAATGCTACTGGACTTCGACCGCTGTTGAAGACAAATTACAATCATCTTGACTGGGGTCTATTGACAGCATTTACAGAGCGGTGGCATCCGGAGACCGGTACTTTCCATCTGCCCATTGGTGAGATGACCATAACCCTGGATGATGTGTCTTGCTTGCTTCACATTCCGATTACCGGTAAAATGCTCAACCACCTTGGAACGTCATGCACAGTTGAAGAAGGTGAAGATATGTGTTACGAGTACCTAAACTTCTCAAGAACTGTGAAATTTTGGTATAGCAGAACCAGATGTTGTACAAAATGTCGAGACATCTGGTCTGACATGAACAATACGGCAAGGCATATAAAATTAAAAACGGGTACTGAGAAATAATGTTTGATCAGATGTTACAACATTCAAATTAAAGAGAATGTCGTACTTAATGTTGGAACATCTTACGAAACATAATAAAATCAACAAGTAAATAAACTGCACAGGAAATTGTTAACCTAGTTCAGCCAATCTGCCTACTCTAGGGGATACCAATCCAGGAAGGAAATCCACTAATAGCTCTAGTCACTAAGACCTCCAGCAAACCCTTTGAATTTACGTCTTACACTAAGACCTCCAGCAAACCCTCGGTTTACGTCTTACACTAAGACCTCCAGCAAATCCTAGGTTTACGCCTTATGACCTCGACACTACTCATGTAACTTCTGCCTAGGAACTCCTAGACATGAGATCCCATCTCACTTCCACACAGCCAACACAACCTGTGTTGTTCATATAATGTTGAATAAAATGTGGTGACAATCACCGTGACAAACTTTACTCTTGCTTAAAAGGTTCGAGTAAATCACACACAGTTAACTCCGTACTTCAAAGCTTAGGAGTAACCTTAAAACATTACAACTCAATAAAACACCGTCCTACTCAAGTATTAAACCAATACGTGAGAGGCTCACGAACACTATCTCCTTGCTTAAAAGCTTTAGAGATATTACAAAACTCTACTCATTACCTAAAGGTTTCTGAGTGAGGACATAGTGACCATCTCACAACCCGAGTGGTTCACTTACACCAACTCTCCTAGAGAGTGGCTTAAAGACACGAAACCCTAAAGACTACATCTTTGATGAACAATGGTTTCGGTTCATAAAATCTTGGTCTTGAGTCTTCTTTATATAGACAGAGCTAGCACACTCCTGATCATCCAAGATAAGCTTCAGAACACAGCTGGTCTTTGAGTCACGTCCAGCTAAGCAAATCAGATCTTAATAAAAACTTTCCTAAAATGGTGGATCCTCTTTAGGAAATAAACAATGTGTTGAATCATTCCATTAAGTCTTGATAAGAACATATCTTCACTGATAACGTCTTGATCAGATCAAATCTTGATATACACGTTTGTAGAGTGGATTTCCATATATAGCAGATATGAGTAATAAATGCGCGAGATTTGGGCAATCTGACTGTCGTACCTAAACATGTTACAACATTTGGTCCAACATCTTTTGTACCTAACATGTTGAAACATTTGGTCCAACATCTTGCTTGTATATTTGTTTTAGCAAAATGAGGCCAACACACAAATATCCAACAATCTCCCCCTTTGGCAATTTTTGGCTAAAACAACTTCAGCCCATTAATTAGCATAGAGAGATTTAAAAACCATACAACCCTTCAAGTCACCGTGAGCACACAAATATGAAGGAAGGTAGAACATCTTCTATGTTACTTCCAAAAGAATTCCTCAAATGAAAATAACGCACAGGGTAAAGAAATAATCTTTACCATAAACCATCAGAGGCATACACAGCAGCTGAATCATAACCATCTTAGCTTCATCCTTCAGTAGAGAGAAATAAACTCTCACAAGCACACTTGGGAAAAATAAATTCCCACATCAGCATCAAGATGTTTCAACATTTTGTAGCGCATCATAACATCCATACATTAAGCACACATAGACAGAAAAATTGATATTGCATTACTCTCCCCCTTAATATCAGATCAGAGAAACTTTACTTTTGCTCCCCCTGAATACATCAGCTCATGCATCTCATAGGCCATCAGAAAAAAAAGGTTCTTTCTCCCCCTGAATTCATGCTTGTCACAACACACACTACTACTTCTTCATAGACAGGCTAGACTAGCATGTCACAACATCAGATACAACATTGTAAAGTAGCAGACAAACACCAAACATACTACTCCCCCTTTTTAGCCACAAAATATGCCAAACAAAAACTTCGTGCATTAAGAGCAATAGTAATGAACATCACATAAATCCATAGTGCAGAGTATCAGAGCATAACCGATCCATATATTAGTATCTAGCAATCCATAGTCTTGAAATAGCAGAAGCATTACATCACGTACCAACAGAAAAGGCAAATGTCCTCAACATTTATGCTCCACATCATATAATCATCAGATACCATACATCACATACTGCTACCGCACACAAAACACATCACAGATCACAACTCCTTAAACAAACCACAAAATAGCAGTTGGGAAGAGTAGATTCCCACATGGCAGGACATCATCCAGGATGTTCCAGCATATGGCAAGACATCATCCAGAGCAAACAAATAGATCATTGCACAACAGAATAGTAACTACTTACTGCATTATGCTACTTCCCCTCAAAATCAGAATCAGAGCAAAAATTAATTTTACTCCCTCCAAATACTTTGGCACATGCTTATCAGAATGATCATTAGAAAACAATTCTTACTCCCCCTCAATTTTATCTTCCATATAAGCACATAAGCATACATCAGCACATATTCAATACTACACCACTCAAGATTAGCAGATGTCTAAGCATCAGACACCACATTATATAGTAGAACACATCCAACCACTAGAAGAGCATGCATATGTTTCAACATCAGGTAGCACAACAGACATTAGCAGCAAAACATATCATGCCTACCAACTACTAAACTACTTCCCTTTTTAGTCAGAAGTTTAGACAAAATAGGGTCTTCATGCATTAATCAAAGAGTACAATAGTATAGATATCCAGGAACATAGTGCTCAGAGCTACTACAAACGAAGACAACACCATGAGATACATACCTCATCAGATATAAATCAGCAGTGGAGTCATCATCAAATAGCCTAAAACAGATCACACTTCATTAGCACAAAATTCTCAACATGATGACCAAGATGTTTCACCATTTAGTAGCACATCAGATAGCACAGGTTCCTTCGGTATGGTATCAGAGCATTGACAACAAAGATGTTTCAACATGTTTATCTAGCGTGGTATCAGAGAGAATAGGAGCAATCACAAAATACGTAACATGTTAGCAAAGATGTTGCAACATATGGTAGCACAACTTCTAGTACAGGTTCTTCCAGCATGGTATCAAAGCACGTGGTCTTCCAATCAGGGCATGAAGCATTCATCTAGCAAACACTCCACTTGTACACATGATCCCATCTTTGTGCAAAGGAAGCACGATGAAAGGAAACATTGTCACAAGGAGCAACAGGCACATTCTGAGGGATCTTTTTCCCACCAGACTTTTTCTTTGAGCCAGGGGTGTGATGTCTGGTACATCCTCCTCAACATCATACTTTGAGTCACTTGAAGGTGCTTCCTTTCTTTTCAGACTCTGTCTCTTCTTACTAGCAGGCACAGTAACCTCATACATATTCTTTTCAAAATCAACCACTTTTTCATTAAGTGGCATAGTTTAATGACTTTCTTTAGACTGAGAGACCCTTCTTCAACCTCAGTAGAATTCTCTTCATCAGACCCTATTTCTTCATCAGATGAGTCAGATGGGTCAACAGATGTCCCAACATCTTTCACCACAACAGGTTCTTGAACAGGTTTCTGGACAATAGTAACATCAGCATTAGGTTGGTCCACAGATGTGTCAACGTCTGTCACAACATCCTTTTCAGGAACAGTTTGTTTTGATTTATCAACAACAAAACCAATAACATCTTTTATCTGAGATACATCAGCAACAAGAACATCTATAATTGTGTTTGTGGAATCAACAACATTCACACCAGTAGAGATAATAATGTCAGGAGCTAGTAATACTTCTCATAGCTTCTTTCTCCTTTAAAGTACAAAGGGAGAAATAAACTCCCATATACTGAGGAAAATGAATTCTCACACATCAGAGAAAAATAAATTCTCAAAAAATCAGATTAGGATGTGTAGACATCATGGATGACATCATAGCATAACATATTTCATGAGAACATAAAGCTAGAGGTTTCAGAAGCAGATCTGAAACTGTCACACATAGTTGTAGTAATCACATCTAAGTATCACATCTGATCACAACACATTTGAACACATACAGTACTTCTCATCAGAATGCACATCCACACAAACAGTCATAGCATGACCAGTTCTCTTTCAGTCATACTTTGAGCAATAGCTTGGTCACGTGGAAGATCATCAAGATCAGTTTCTTCCACGACAGTCTAAACTTCAATACTCCAAACCACCATCAGGTTTAAGACTCTCAGAACCATATTAGCATCAGTTTGGGGAATTATAGAACAGGTTTCAACAACACGAACAGGTTGGTCCAATATGTTTCGACATCTGATGTGACATCAGACTCAGGTGAGGTTTCTTTGGGGGACACAACCACAACTTTAGTGGGGGATAACAAAGTGACAGAATCAACAACTTTGAAAGATGACACATGAAATTTTTTTAAAGAAAATGTCATCAATAACCACAACATTCATACTAGACTAACCTATGGTTTTAAGAGATCTTGGTTTATCTAGAATTACAATTTCAGAGACAGATCTCACAGATGTTTCAACACTACCCACAACATTTGAACTGACAAAAACCTTTAACAGAGGTAACAACATTTAATTCAACATTAGGGGTGACAACTAAATCAATGAGATTATCAAAACGAGTTTGGTAGGTTTATTAACATCATCAACAAACATAGATAGACTTTTCTAGGACCTTTTAAGAGATAAGATTAACCTGGATAATGGATTTAGAAATAGGTTTCCTAGATGATGCACATTTTGTTCACCAAGCAATATAGAAGTAGTTTCAGATGGATTCAAAGTATTCACAGACCTTTTATGCATTCCCTTTTGACGCGTGGTTGATCACACTGTCCATTTCACTTCCTTGTTGATCTTACAGGAAACATGTCTCGAATAATGTTCTAACATTCAGTCAGACATTGTCTTCTTTTACTTGCATTGATCAACACATCTTCAAACATACTGTCTTCCACTTGATTCTAAGTGTTCTTCTTTCACTTAGACTTAGTGACACATACCAAGACATCTGAATATCACATTTGTGACATCTCTCAATAATGAAGACTCCTGGAAAGTCCTTCCAAAAAAAACTGTAGAGAAAAATAAATTCTCCCAGACTCAACCATTTAACCACTCGAGAGATATGTGAATAACTGATATAATTATTCAGCTTTACATGACTAGAATCAACCATGCCTTGTTAATAATTTCATAATGTCACAACATGTTGTCTGACATCATATTCTCATATGAGGCAAAGATCTCCAGAAGCTTGTACAACACTCTAGACAATATATATGTACCAATGCAATCCACAGAAAAACACATGACTCTACCTGTTATAGATAATCAGGGCTCCAGCTGAAGATGAAAACTCGAGCACTAAATGAAAACATGTGAAAGACTTCATGCTTTCATGTTGAAGGGCAACACCAACTCCTTCAGTAGAGTCGATTCTGAGTCAGGTACTCTCACTTCTTGAGAATACATCCAAGCATTCTGACCTCTTCACTTAACAAGGACAAATCTGATCAATGTCCTAGCAGAACCACACTATGTATCATGACCTTTTGAATAAGCAGGATGTCATGCATACAAGGTTTAAAGTCACTCACAAACTCCAAAACATCTCAGTTTGCTTAAAAGCTTGACTAAGATCCTGATTATCAACTCTTTTCTAGAGTGATTTGTAATAGAAGAAAACCAACGACAATTATCAAACCTCAGTATTTGACAATATTCTTCTACCCTTACATTCACTAGTAGTTGTTGATACTAGTGGAATAAATAGTCATGCATTGCCAGAGCATACTATTTAAACAAGATCAGAACCTCCACATTTTGATTCACATAGTCAGAAACGCGTCTTCTAACCATACAGCTTGAGCACTCCCATGCACAATCTCAAGCACCTTCCATATAACAGCCATCAGTAAATATGATGTCACAACATTATTTGGGACATCATCTTCTGATTTTGGAACCCAATTACATTGGTTCATAAATCATCATTCAAAAGGACTCATTGTGCATAGACATCCTTCAAGAATCTTCCAATAGAGTACCATCAATGCAGATCATCCAGGTTTTTCAAAACACCTGAATACCATGAAGAGAAATATACTCTCCGAACAATAAAGTTCAGACTACATAATTGCACAGCTCTTCAGACAAATATATTAGTTTTATACATAACTTCAACAAAGGATATACAGATACTTAGCTCCCATTAAAGTATTCATCATTTGTCAGATAGGATTACCTTCTCACACAAGGTAGGACATTAGATCTGACATCATTCTTCTGCACATATATGGCACCAACAGATAACATCCACTCATGACAGTTATTCTTACAAAAAAGTCATTTCAGATTAGGTCAGTTGCTTGACCTTGTACTCCACCCTGAGTAGAACCAGCATCCTTGGCTGAAGGAGCAGATGTTGGAGAAGATGTTTCAACATTAATTCTGACATCAATCTCAATCTCATCGGTTTCATCCTGAACTATGGTCTGAAGATACCATAGTAGTCCATAACTCTTGCAAGGGGACACAGGAGAATCAACCATCAGTAGTTGATCAACCTTCAATATCAAATCATCCACACATGCAGGGACGTGCATATTTTACATCTCAAAAACTTCTTCTAATGTTCCAACCCCTTGTCTTACTTTGAGATGTTTGATGCCATTCTTCTGAACCTATAGAGGAGATTCCCTCTAACAGGTATCTGGAACACTTTGATCCAACATAATATCAGGTACCACAGATGTGATAGTACTTAGCACAACATCAGTCTTAGGTGCCAAAGATGTACCGACATTCGACACAACATCATTTTCAGAGACAGATCCTATGAGAGACTCATCAACAAACTCACTTGTAACCTTAGTGGAAGCAATAAATACATCAGATGGATTTTCCTTGATTAGTGTGCACCAGACAATGGAGAGAGGGATGCAACATATACTTCCTTTCACTTCAACACAAGCATACATCTTGAAGGGATGTAAAAACTTCGTCAATCTTAATTCAAAAGATATCTTTAATGCACAAAGTAAAGAATTAACTTCACCAAAAATACCAGAGAACCATAATCCTCTGGTCCCAAAAAAATAAATCCTCCTTGTTTAATCATGCATTCATGCAACTAGATATTATCACAAGAATATAACATGCATGGTTAAAACATCATATAACACATCAACACTAAACACAACTTCAACTACCACTTACTTGGATCAGACATGAACTAACCCAAGAGGTCAAGGATATTCTCTTATCATTGCAAATTAATGATAAAACATCACATTGCTCACTTTAAGCTACAACTTATTGCATACACGTTTATCAATCATATAACGATCAACAATAAGCATTAATAGTATCAACATGTATCAACAATCATGTAAGGATACCCTTAAACCATGTTACAAGTGCCTAGTTACACTTATAAACATCAACAACAATTGCTGTCACAGAGGCCTTCGCTAAGCGAGGGCTTAGCGAGACATGGCGAACCTCACCAGGGGATCACCTGCTCATAGCGAGCTTCGGCGAGCTTCAGCGAACCTGTTCGCTACAGCGAACTCCTGGTCGCTTAGCGAACTATACCAGAAAAATATCTGTTCTTGAGTTTCAATAAGGCGGTTTAACCTCAAATCAACTCAAAAATCCATCTAGACATGTTATAAATTCTTATAAACAGCTAATTCAAGCATATATGGTATCAAGGAACATTAATCATCCCTTCCAAACATCCAAATACATCAAACAATCAAAATCATGTCAATTTCTTGCAAAATAAGCAAGTTTAACAAAACATGCAAATCATTGATCAAACATCTACATATTCCCATTTTCAACTCCCCAAAGTTGTTTACCTCATCTACCATGAGTTCACTACACATGTTAGGATCAAAAGAATCCATTTTCCATTAAGAAAATCACCCACAAAACCCACAAGAAAATAGAGTGGAAAGAGTTTGGGAATGGAGGAATCGACATCCTCCCCTCTTTCGAATCACTCACGAATATGTAATCTAACTCTCGTACCTTAGCTCGACGAATCCACAAGCTTGCTCTTCTCTTTCTCTCCCACGAGCTCTACCTCTCCCTCATGAGCTCCTTGCCCTAGCTAAGCTCTCAATCTTCCTTTCTCATGAAACATAATTATGAGACTATTCATGGTTGACTTGCTACTTATAGCTCTCTCTATTCTCATGGATCAAAGCCCACCTGGCTTAGGCCCAATGCCTATTCCACGCCCAAAGGCCCAAACAACATAACTTCTCGCTCATTAACTTACGTTCTCGCTAAATGATTATTCGCCGCTTAATAATTTAATTATAAATCACGCCCTCGCGTAATAAAATAATTAAATAACGAATACTAAATTTTGGGTCGTTACAACTCTACCCCCCTTAAAAGATTTTCGCCCTCGAAAATTACCCGACTAAAACACAACTCCGGATAAACTCCCTCATCCGACTTTCTAATTTCCAACTTGCATTCTAACCAACGGGTTTTCTAGTCATAATACCTTAACCGATACGGTCTCTTACACAAACTCCGATTCAAAATCACGCTTCTTCTGAATTCGTACCAACAACACACACAAACTCCAAACCAAACCAAGTTTGACAAAATCAGTCAATCCCAATCGACACAATCTCGTCTACTCATCAACAATAGATCAAGGACAGCTAATCCCTTGATTTGTCGATAGATAGTCAACAATCGTGATGATGGCATAAACCATTCTCATCAAACTACTTAAAACTTTCTCTTAACATCTTACGGTACTCGCAGCACCACTCCAAAACAAAACCACTTAACCCAAAATACTCCGAAAGACCCTTCCGTTGCATACTTCACAACCTTTCAAATTCCATAAGTTCTTAACTGCGTCGAATCTCACTCCAACCATTCATTCGGTAGCACAACTTCTACACTCATTTGTTGTCCAACTTCTCAAAGTTCTTAACACATTCCAAAAATATATTATCTCCAACCGTCAAATTCTTTTCCTTCGCAATTCCCAAATCGTTGCGTCAAACCCCATCATAACTGTTTTATTTTCCAAACAATCTCTTATCCAAATTCCTAGTTTCCTTAACACGGCATTTCCAATGTCACTTCTCCGTCGAGGTACTTTTATCCAAAATATTACCTTGAGTCACTCGTTGACTAACTATCATTTCCTCGTCCATGATGAAAATATCCAAAATATTTTATTTCCTTACCACATAGCATTACTATACTACTCCTACATATACGATGTTCCCAACATCACTTAGTCTCCACCGACTTTTTCCATTCCATAAATAATTTTCCAATTGCTACAAAACATCTCTGATACTTACTTCAAGCATCACTTCCAAATTCTCAACACACATTTTCCAAACACAACAATTACTTATGTGTGAGATAGTCCTTTCCGCAAATTCTTACTTGACATAAGTCACTTTCTTACGTCTCTCTAATACTCGTGCTTGACACGTTTCCAAAGGCTAACTTTCTTATCCCCAAACATCCAAAGATAACACTTCGCACTTAGCTTCTCATCAACCTCTAAGGTTTCATCCAATCTTAGACACTAGTTGTCTGATTATCGTCCAAATGGATTCATTTCCTTCCTCTATAAACTTCTTATGAAATCCTTCGATTTGTTATCCCACTTCCATCTTGGAATAACTCTACTACTTGTACAATCATATGCCACTTGATAACTAAAAAAAAAATTGCTAATCTTATTATGATATCTTCATAACTTCATTCTCATTCCGTGGTTAACTAACACTAACGGTTTACAAGGCTCCACCTCTATTTCTAAGTTCCTCAAATCCTTCCAAGAAATGACTACTCGGTTCAAACATACTCAACCTTTATAAATCCTTCCTAGGCTCTTCTTGATCACCTAGTAATTCTGTATTTAAATCTCAACTACTATCAAAAGTTGATTTCCAAACAACCATGATCTCCGTCTTGTTGATTCCAACACAACTCTCATCAGATTCCTCTGAAAACTTTTCATCAACAAAGCTTCCATCTTTATCACTCTTCCTCCTCTTTGAGGATGAACCATCAAGTGAAAGACAACCAATCAAGGGAACATTCTTGCTATGAGTTCCGCTAGAAACACCACCAGTCCCACTTATTGTAATCGGGTTTTCAGTTCCCTAACCACACCTTCCATCCTTGACATCAATCTCCCACTTAACTTAACCCTCAAGGTATCCACCATTCGCATACTCGTCGTATGATCATCACTAGGTTTTCTTACCCTCGACGCACACGTCTTCTTCGTTTCCCAGCAACGGTGTTCACTTAACATTCAATCTGCTCCATCGTTCCCCAATGGCCACATTCTCCCTACGGCTAAACAACTTCATTCCGACTCACTCCGAAATGATCATCCGATACTTCCTCCAAGATATTCTCCAAATAAGAACTCCACTTCGAACAATGCTACTCAATCTTAAACAATCCACTTCAAGAACATCTCTATTCGTCCTTACTTCTCGCGTTCAAAACATCTTGGAGAGACAAAATCTTCTCCCCCACTTATCTCAAACCCACCTTTACACTTCCACTAGAACATCCGGTGTAAGCACCTAACCGTCCTATCGATTCCAATTTTATTCCTCCCAAGAGAAATCTAATACCGACAGCATTCACATGCATGTCGTATGTAAAGGGTAAACATAAGGTAAGATATCTAAGCATCTACTCAAAACCCCGGTGCAGTCCTCTTGACATACGCACCTCTACAAAATACATAAACACACTATTCCCATCTATGCTAATGTAACGACCTACGTAACAACTAGCATACATAATTACTACCACATGTCTATACATATATTTATAACTAAATTATATGTAAGACAATGAAACATCCATGTACACAAGACATCGAGTCAAGTACATGCATTACATTTCATATCACTCACAGATATGAATCCCACAAAATCAATTCAAACATGTATATATATATACATATAGAATATAGCATGCTTTCAACAACTTCTCAACACGAGAATACATTCACACTTAAGTAAACACTCAAGCTATAAACATAATAATACACAACAAAAACAGACAGACACAACTGGCACACATGCTCACTCGATCTGAATGCACAGACCGGCTCTGATTGACACCTAACCTCACAGTCCGAAGACGACCTGCTCTGATACCACTTTGTAACACCCAAACCCGTTATTTAATTAACTCTGCCTTTATAAAATCTTTTTCGAAAATACGCAGCGGAAAAATTGAAAATCTGATTTATAAAGCGCTGGTTCGAATATCACAAACTTCATTCAAAGATAATACTAATACATTTATCTAGTAAAATATTCGAATGAACTAAAAACAAAACCTCGCATCGAACGATGCGTTATTAGTTATACAAAACGGATACTTTTCAAATGAAAGCTTAAGACCAACAGAGTATACTAAGAGGACTACATGCATATACATATAAAAACCCCTTTTTCCCGTGTCTCAATCAGAGCAGAGCTTCACCATTGCACTCGGACGAGGCTAACACATAACCTGTCAACCTGGACCCCCAAAGGTCCAGCAATTAACACAAAGCAGAGAGTTAGAAAACATAAACATAAATATAAGTGTGAGTAGTATACTACACACTTCACACGCTATCATACATTTCTAACTCACGCACATACATCGTCAAATGCGACTACCAATTAATCATTCATTTACAAACACACCAATCATATAGTTTCACGTCTTCTCGGACACTACCAAAGTGTTCATTTTATAGTCATGACGGACTCTACACTTGTTCATTTTATAGTCATGACGGACTCTACACTTGTTCATTTTATAGTCATGACGGACTCTACTCACATACCAAGTCATGGCAACAATCACAGTATTAAACAATTAGTAAATACCAAAGCTTAACACATACGGAAAACACATTACAATCCAATCGGATATTGTCACATAACAATTATCAAATACATGTGCATTTACCCTAATGCATCTAATGCCAATTATCCAATGTCATGTCATCCCTAGACACGACTAATGCATGTGGTACCAATTTACATTGTTCAGATTTCAGTCATGACGGACTGTTCAGATTATAGTCATGTACGGACTGTTCAGATTATAGTCATGCATGGACTGTTCAGATTATAGTCATGCACGGACTCTACATCAGTTTTACATCATGCAGGATGCTGGCCAACTTAGACCATCTCATTCAGTTTTACATCGTTGCTGGATGGTGTCAGTTTTAGATCATGCAGGATCATCATCAATACAGTTTAAAATCATGTCGGATCTCGGTTATCATCAACCATCTCACTCATAAAGAGGAGTCACACAGTTTTATATCATGTTTGGATATGGGCTCTAGATTTCGGATAACATAATCCCATCTTCGGCCACTTTTGGAAAACATAGTCCATTTACTCTATTGGAATACACATGATTCCAATATCACAATTTATTCATGAATGCATGATTACTTTTAAACACATCAAATACTTGACGCTATCTAGCTCGAAGCTATTCATTCACTGATGCGGAAACACAATTCCAACATCTAACACATTAGGATAACACAATATCCTATCACTCCAATCATAATTATTCACATGATAATTATCTGCATAACCATTTTTATACACATAAGGTTTCATTTACACTTATGTCATAAAACACACATCATTCTCTTATCATTGCAAATTAATGATAAAACATCACATTGCTCACTTTAAGCTACAACTTATTGCATACACGTTTATCAATCATATAACGATCAACAATAAGCATTAATAGTATCAACATGTATCAACAATCATGTAAGGATACCCTTAAACCATGTTACAAGTGCCTAGTTACACTTATAAACATCAACAACAATTGCTGTCACAGAGGCCTTCGCTAAGCGAGGGCTTAGCGAGACATGGCGAACCTCACCAGGGGATCACCTGCTCATAGCGAGCTTCGGCGAGCTTCAGCGAACCTGTTCGCTACAGCGAACTCCTGGTCGCTTAGCGAACTATACCAGAAAAATATCTGTTCTTGAGTTTCAATAAGGCGGTTTAACCTCAAATCAACTCAAAAATCCATCTAGACATGTTATAAATTCTTATAAACAGCTAATTCAAGCATATATGGTATCAAGGAACATTAATCATCCCTTCCAAACATCCAAATACATCAAACAATCAAAATCATGTCAATTTCTTGCAAAATAAGCAAGTTTAACAAAACATGCAAATCATTGATCAAACATCTACATATTCCCATTTTCAACTCCCCAAAGTTGTTTACCTCATCTACCATGAGTTCACTACACATGTTAGGATCAAAAGAATCCATTTTCCATTAAGAAAATCACCCACAAAACCCACAAGAAAATAGAGTGGAAAGAGTTTGGGAATGGAGGAATCGACATCCTCCCCTCTTTCGAATCACTCACGAATATGTAATCTAACTCTCGTACCTTAGCTCGACGAATCCACAAGCTTGCTCTTCTCTTTCTCTCCCACGAGCTCTACCTCTCCCTCATGAGCTCCTTGCCCTAGCTAAGCTCTCAATCTTCCTTTCTCATGAAACATAATTATGAGACTATTCATGGTTGACTTGCTACTTATAGCTCTCTCTATTCTCATGGATCAAAGCCCACCTGGCTTAGGCCCAATGCCTATTCCACGCCCAAAGGCCCAAACAACATAACTTCTCGCTCATTAACTTACGTTCTCGCTAAATGATTATTCGCCGCTTAATAATTTAATTATAAATCACGCCCTCGCGTAATAAAATAATTAAATAACGAATACTAAATTTTGGGTCGTTACAACATATTCTGTGCGACGAAAGAAAAAGGCAGACTCGGGTGAAGGAAAAAAGCGAAAGAGGAAGACGAAACGTTCAGGAGAGGAGGCTGGAGAGGAGGCTGGTCCAAGTAGTAATTAGGAAGTGTAGTACTGTTTTTTAATTATGTATTTTGATTTTATGTTTTAAGACTGTTTAACGAATGGAATTTGATTTGGAATGTTTTGTACGACTAAATGTATGTCTGGGTTGTATTTTGAACAATGGACTTTGTATTTTGTATTTTGAACAATTGGACTTTGTTTTTTGAACAATGGAATGTATTGATGTGAATCTGTCTGTTTTGATATATTGAATTCGACAAAAATGCAAAGGAAAATGAACAACTATTTGAAAGAAATTTGGACAGGTCTGAACATCCGAACAATGGTTTCGGCGTGGATGTAATTCCATGGGATGATTGAAGCAAACAATATTTCCTGGCCAGGAGAACATTGGTTCGGTACATACGTGCCGAAATGGATCAACACAGAAACTTAGTAACTGTATTTCGGTAGATGCGACCTGAAATATGTGCATGTTAGGCCAGGAGAACATTGGTTCGGTAAATACGTGCCGAAATGGATCAAAACAGAAACTTAGTAACTGTATTTCGGCAGATGCGACCCGAAATATGTGCATGTTAGGCCAGGAGAACATTGGTTCGGTAAATACGTGCCGAAATGGATCAAAACAGAAACTTTCACAGTATTTCGGCAGATGCGACCCGAAATATGTGCATGTTAGGCCAGGAGAACATTGGTTCGGTAAATACGTGCCGAAATGGATCAAAACAGAAACTTAGTAACTGTATTTCGGCAGATGCGACCCGAAATATGTGCATGTTAGGCCAGGAGAACATTGGTTCGGTAAATACGTGCCGAAATGGATCAAAACAGAAACTTTCACAGTATTTCGGCAGATGCGACCCGAAATATGTGCATGTTAGGCCAGGAGAACATTGGTTCGGTAAATACGTGCCGAAATGGATCAAAACAGAAACTTAGTAACTGTATTTCGGCAGATGCGACCTGAAATATGTGCATGTTAGGCCAGGAGAACATTTGTTCGGTAAATACGTGCCGAAATGGATCAAAACAGAAACTTTCACAGTATTTCGGCAGATGCGACCCGAAATCTGTGCATATTTGGCCAGGAAAACATTGGTTCGGTAGATACGTGCCGAAATAACACAGAAACAGAATTTTATGTCATTAAGCAGAGAAAGTGAACAGAGAAGAAAATTACAACTTGAAACAATACATAATTGAAGAGAAAACTACTAATTTCAAAACAACAAATAAGAACCTAAACGATTAAGGTAGCATACAGATGATATGGAGCTGGATCTGCTTCTATAGTGACAAACATTAATTGAACAGAATAATCAGAATCTAACGCTTTCCAATGGTATTTTTTTGGCGCATCATCAAACCCACCAACACTATCATCTGCTAAATCTATATAAGATTCGTAAAATGCAATATTGTGAATTTTTATCTCCTTTCCATATTTGAAGGCATACATGTCTTCAATCTTAAATTTCAACTCACCAACAGTTGTTATAGTGTTCCTAAAATGTAGTGTGAACGGATCTTTCCTACCACGTAATTTGATAGAAAACTCAAACGGAGTTGCTAAATGATTCGCTACATAACGATCTGCAGCATTCATTTTTTTTTGAATTGCAGAAAAATTTCAACTAGAAAAGAAAATAAAGAGAATGTTTGTGATATCTGAATAAACATTCATATATTTATACAAAAGTGCTGAGAATTTTAACCACATAATGTGTCGGTTACATTTCAACCACAAAAAGTGTCGGTTACATTTGAACCACAAAACCGTCTGTTACATTTTAACCACATAAAGTGTTGGTTATATTTCAACCACAAAAAGCTTTGTTCCTATTTGAACCACAAAAAAAGTCTTCGTTACATTAAAACAACTAGTCATCTGAAAATGTTATAGGATCATCTTTATTGATCTCCTTCTTCAAATCACCTTTTTCATTCTTCATGAGTTCGTCAAACTCACTCATCCGGTCCAAAAATGTATCTTCCCAAGTCTCAGCCTCCGGTGCCCGATGAATTTTCCAGCTCTTATTAGTAGGAGGAAGTGGACATCCAAGACTTCAGTTTTACATTGACACAGTGATATGGAACCATACCAATACAAATAATGTGTGCAGATGGATCAAACGGTGGCTTGGTACGTAGTGGAAAAAATGTTTCAGAATAACCTATATGATGCGATGTCAAACATACTACAACACGGTTGTAGGCCGTTGCAAGGATATTCCCCATATCTAGAAATGTGAACCATTTTTCTGAAGGGATTTAAGAGGGGTTTTTCAAAATAATTAATCCTCTTAGCGGAACAATCCCGATGAACGGATCTTGATTAAACCATTAATCACAAATCAAAGAACACAAAACCACAAGTTTATGTGTTTACCTCTTGAAGTGCAGAACCTTTGAAGTAGAAACTGTTTCTGATCACGAGCAAAGCAAAGAAGCGATGCATCTACTCAGTCCACCCGAACAGAACTTCTCCGATGACCGGTGCTAGCCAATTCCACCAGAGATTCAGAGAGAATAGGGTTTAGAGAGCGGCGGCTAGGTTTCACTTTGTGAATTAGGTTAAGCTCTTAAAACTTCATCACAAGGGTTCTATTTATAGAACCATTTGTGTGGTCATCAAGCCAAGCACTGCACCGTACCTTACGGTTGACCGCATTTCTCTATTTTTCATAAATTAAATAATAAGCCATACTTAATTATTTAATTACTAATAAGTCCTACTTATTATTTTATAAATAAGTCTTACTTATTTATTTCTCTCATCTATCTGTCCTTTGTGTGTGACCCTATAGGTTCTCGTAACGTTGGCAATAATATTAAATCACATATTTAATATTATAAACAATGAGCGGTATATAGCAACACATCACTGCTACCCAAGTGACGAGAATGTCATGTGATCTGACGAAACCTTTCCGTGATAACGATCGTGTGTATAATTACCCCTTTGCCCTTATATCTATATTGAACACAAGGCATAGATCGTGTCACCCTTGTATGGTTCAATATCTTATTTCTTGATCCCAGAATATACTGAACAACGAATAAGCTCAATATCTCATATTGACTTAGTTCGGCGTGGCCACGCATTTTATCAGTCATATTCCATCAAGAGGCCTACAGATATTGCTCCTGTTATGTAGGAGGGGCAAATTCCATCTAGGTCACTCATGTCCCTCAGCATGATTTGTAGAGTACCCATCAACCGACTTTATGGTCATCCTGTTACGGACAATGTTTGAACGGCAACTAAGTACTCTACTCCACATCTAGGGTCCATAGTGGTTTCAGGTCGAAGGGTGGTATACACCATTATCACTATGAGAATAACTTATGACACTTTTCATAACATACTATGCAGTATTCTCATGGCGGGTCAATCCAATATAAATATTACTCCTAATATTTATATCTATGTGAAGACTTGATATCTCATATCCATGACTCGTGAGATGAAGTCATCAGTCTACTCACATAATAGTCTCTATGTTTTACTGTTATCCCACATCACAGTAAAACTTGACTATGGATACTTTAAGAATAATGTCTTTATGTTTAATGGAGTCTCACTATTAAGTCACACTTAATGTTCCATTTATTAGACTAGTTATTCTAGGGACTTTATTAGTTTGAAACAAACATAATAAAGAAATGCCTTATTATATATATTAAATATATAAATCAAAGTCATCATACAAAAGACGATTCTATCAAAATATATTGGCTTTTAGGGCTTACTCCAACATTTTCTTCCGGTGCAATGCCATTCTTAGGCATTACCTTGGGAGGGAACAAACCATCAAGAATGTATTGTAGACGTGCCTCAGTACCGAAAATAGGCAGGTACTCTTTCCTAAACATGGTTAACTCTCTGATAAGTTTTGAACGAACTAATCCTTGACTATCTTCGCCCTTATTAAGACACTCTGCTGCAACACGGAATCCACAATGCCCATCCCCTTTAACATCAATAATGTCCTCAATATATGAATGCATGAACAGTGGCATATGCTCCATAAACGGAATTGAACGGCGAGGTATAGCATTAGGAGACAAAGTGCCTATGTGAGCAGTCTTCCTTTTGGGTTTGGCTGGTTTTGATTGTGATGCCTGACTGTCAGGATATCGGGCATCAATGTGCTCCCAATTAGATGGAGATCTAGTGGTAGAACTGTTACATTTACTTGACTTTGCCCGTTTTTTTGCACCCTTTGTATCTACCTGTTTGACCGGTGCAGTTAGCGATGTAATTTCTGAAAAAGCTATCTGTCGCAGTTGATCCCTAATTTGTAGCTGCATACTCTGATTTGATAATCTCAACCGTTCCTAAAACAAAGGAAACACAAATTTCATTTAAATAATTGAAACACAAGCACAAATATTATTCGTTAATATAATTCGGTAAATTTAAAGTATTACATTACCTGAATGACCCTAAACTCCTTCGAGCAGTCAACCTGTCCATCATCTGCTTCGTCAATTTGTAACCTCTTCCAATGAGTGTTAATCTCGTCCAGTCTAATAGGTAGCTTTTTGTCGATCTTCAATGCTATTAGACAAGCACATGGCAACCCGTATGTTATCTTCATCACACAACCACACTTTTTCCGATTCTTACCACATTCGCGGGAACGAATTTCTTCATCCCTAATAAAGTGTAAGGCTTGTCTAGATATGTTATACACCAACTTAGGGTACAAAAAGTGCTTTTTAAAATAGTGTTCAACGGCACTAGTACTCTGTCCAAATGACATCTTTATTTTTATCAACTGGTTTGAAACCATTTCAGTTTGAAACCATTTCATTCGTCGCTTCCCAACCCTTGACCAAATCACCCTTACAATCTAGCAAGTATTGTTTCAACACACCATGTTGAGACTCAACTCTGTTGGTTGTAGTGTTTCCAATGTGCATAACACGATTTGTCCATACACTCTCAATTTTTTCCTTCACCTGATCTAAAACCATTGTTTCAACATATTTGACAAAATTTGGATAATGGTCAAACACTTTCCTGAAATCAACGACAGCATCAATATACGACTCTTCTGTTGTCGATTCTACAACTGATTTCCATTGACATGCGAGTGTTTTCTTTAACTTGACCATGTTTTCTTCTTTTGCGTTGCAAAGAGTCGTGAACTTAGCTTTTACGTTCTTATAAATATGAAACCGACACAGTAAAGCTGTTGATTTTGGAAATACTTTCGCAACTGCATTCATCAGTGCCTGATCCCTATCAGTGACAATGACCTTCGGCACTGTGTCTTTACTCTTCAGTAGACTCCGACACGTCTCAAGGGCCCATATGAAGTCTTCTTCTTTTTCATTCGCAATATATGCAAAACCAACGTTGTACGATTTTTCGGTAGAAGTTACACCAACTATCTCAAATAACGGCATTTTATACTTGTTGGTTTTGTACGTTGAATCCAACATCAAAACAGTAGGGAAAGTGTTAAACAAAATCACACTTTCTGTAACGACCCAATTTTCATGTTATTATTTTTATGTGTTAAAATATTTTATTTAACGTGGCATTTTGATTAAGTTAATAACTAGAGTTATTTATCGAGTACTGTAGTTATTAAGCGAGTAGTGAGAGTTAACGTGTTATTGGACCAAGCCAATTGGGCTTGAGGCCCATTGGGCCTTGTGAACTTGTGAGGGGGGGGGGGGGGGGGGGCGCTATTTAGCCCTTGAAGTGAGAGAAAGTCTCACTTTTTGGTTGTTCTTGGAGAGAGCTAGAGAGAAGGAAGAGAAGAGGAGAGCTAGGGCAAGCTTGGAGGAGAGATTCGAGGAGCAATCTTCGTGAGTTCGTCGATCTAAGGTAAGAGAGTAGATTTCATATTCGTGGGTGACCCGAGGAAGGGGAGAATGTCGATTTCTCCTCACCCGAACTTCCTCCACCCCATTTTCGTTTTAGCTTGGAATGGATTTTCTTGATGGAAATCGTTCCTAAGGTTCTTAATATGTTTAACATGCTTTTAACATGATTAATGAACGGATTTAATGATTAAAAATCGAGTTTATGAAAGATTAAACTCAAGAACTTTGTGTTCTTGAGAGTTTTGATGAAAAAGTGTTCAATCTTTACTTTTTCGATGTTTATAATGTAGATCTGAGAAATGGACTGTCCTTTTGTGTTCATCCATGTTTGTTATGCTTGAATACAAACTCTTTTGGGATTTATAACATGAAAAATGGGATTTTTGGGCGTTTTTGTGTAGAAAACGCAAGTATTCCGCCCCAGGCGCAAGAATTTTCGCCTGAAACGGCAGAACAGAGAGTAACCAGTCTTTCAGCAGTTTTTCCGCCCCAGGCGTAAATATTTCCGCCTCAGGCGTAATATTTCGCCCCAGTCGTAAATATTTCCGCCCCAGGCGAAAATACTGCAGATTTCACAAATTTTCATATGCTGTCTTCCTTTGCATGTATTTTCGAATCAGTGTCTTATTCTTACATGATTGTTGATGCATGTTGATGCTTATAATGCTCATTGCTCATTGCTAATCGTTAATTGATTGTTAATCATGTATGAAGTATAAATGAAGTATATTAAGGTGTTAATCAACTTAATAAAGAAGAATATTAGAATTATGTTATTCTAATAAAGACGTATATTAAGGTATAGTGTTATCTTAATAAAGAAGTAATGTTGGATAGTGTTCCACATTAGTAAAGGAAGAGCTTAATGCTAATTAAAATGATTGTGAGTGAATTCATGAAAAACATATACATGCATTCATGAATATATGTGATATTGGATATTCCAATAAAGAAGGATATCAGATTATATTTATCCGATAAAGAAGGATATTAGAGGTGAGATACTCTAATAAAGAAGATGGTACCACATGCATTAGAGGTGTCTAGAGGACATAGCATGAATGTGAAGCATTAGATTGCATTAGGGATTATGTGTGCATTTTATGATAAATGATGTTTGACACATACTTGGTAAATGTTGATTGTTAATCCGTATGTGAGGAGCAAAGTCCGTCATGACCATAAGTACCGAAATCATGTCATACTGTGATGAATCTGCTTATAATGCTGGCCTTAGCTTAATGTCACATACCTTCAGTATACAAGTACCGAAGTTATGTTGTTTTGGTTTGTACCTACCGAAATATTTCAAGGGTAAACCGGTCAATTTGGGGGGCCTGGGAGGAATATGGCAGGGCTTAAAAAGCAATCTTCGACATCTATTCTGTAACGACCCAAATTTACTATGCACTATTTAAGTGTTTAATTATTTGGTGATGTGGTTTTTAAGTAAGATAATAACTTTAAGTTATTTATCGAGAGTTTTAGTTAACGCGCGAGTTAGTGAGAGTTAACGTGAGTTGGGCCAAGCTATTGGGCTTGAGGCCCATTGGGCCTTGTGAGCTAGAGGGGGGCGCTATTTAGCCCTTGTAGTAAGAGAAAGAGTTCATTTTTCTTGTTTTTGGGAGAATGAAGAGAGAAGGGAGAGCATGGAGCTAGAGCAAGAGCTTGGAGAAGGGATTCGAGGAGCAATCTTCGTGAGTTCGTCGATCCAAGGTAAGAGAGTAGATTTCATATTCGTGGGTGACTCGAGGAAGGGGAGAATGTCGATTTCTCCTCACCCGAACTTCCTCCACCCCATTTTCGTTTTAGCTTAGAACGGATTTTCTTGATGGAAATCGTTCCTAAGGTTCTTAATATGTTTAACATGCTTTTAACATGATTAATGAACGGATTTAATGGTTAAAAAACGAGTTTATGAAAGATTAAACTCAAGAACTTTGTGTTCTTGAGAGTTTTGATGAAAAAGTGTTCAATCTTTACTTTTTCGATGTTTATGATGTAGATCGGTGAAATGAACCGTCCTTTTGTGTTTAGATATGTTTGTTGCACTTGAATATAAACTTATTTGGGGTTTATAACATGAAAAATGGGATTTTTGGGCGTTTTTGTGTAGAAAACGCCAGAATTTCGCCCCAGGCGAAATATGTTTCGCCCCAGGCGAAAATGTGTCAGTGAGCAACCAGTTCATTCTGCAGTTATTTCGCCCCAGGCGAAAATGTTTCGCCTCAGGCGAAAATGTTGCAGATTTCACAAATTTTCATCTGCTGTCTTCCTTTGCATGTATTTTCAAATCAGTGTCTTATTCTTACATGATTGTTGATGCATGTTGATGCTTATAATGCTCATTGCTAATCGTTAATTGATTGTTAATCATGTATGAAGTATAAATGAAGTATATTAAGGTGTTAATCAACTTAATAAAGAAGGATATTAGAATTATGTTATTCTAATAAAGACGGATATTAAGGTATTGATTATCTTAATAAAGACGAACGTTGGATAGTGTTCCACGTTATTGTTGATGGGCTATATGCCATAATTGTTGATGAATATTGAAATTCTGGTACACAGTAGACAAGTGTTGTCCACGATGTGCCGACACTTGTCGCAACACTTGTCTTAGCAGTAAGAACAATAAAACAGAGCATTAAAAACATATACTGAAAAGCATAAATGACACACATAATTGTTAACCCAGTTCAGCCTAACAGCCTAATCTGGGGGATACCAATCCAGGAGGAAATTCACTATCAGCAGTATTAATTCGGAGCTAAACTCCCCCGTTTACAACTCCTCACTTAATCCCTACCCAATGCAACTTCTACCTAGGAACTCCTAGATATGAGACCCCGTCTCACTCCCCTCAACCTTACAACCAGTAAGGATTTCAATAACAGCATAATGGAGACACTCTCCTTGACAAAGATGAAGACACGCTTCAATAACATCACCACCTAGCCAACGACTAAGTGCACAATTTGGAGTTGCTTAAAAGCTTCCTCCAATTACAATACTCAACTCATTACCTATAGGTTTCTGAGTGAGGACATAGTGACCATCTCACAACCCGAGTGGTTCACTTTACACCAACAATCCTAGAGAGTGGCTTAAAGACACGAAACCCTTAAAAGACTACATCTTTGATATTCTATTTTAGCTTCAAGTTTCGGTGAATAATAAGGGTTAGCAGCACCCTTTATATAGCACAGCCTCGTGGGCTTTTCACAATGCTTCAGCTCCAAGAAATCTTCTAGATGCAAAATATATATTTTTACCAAATCTTTCTTTGCATCAAATATTCCTCCCATAAATATATTTGTTGTAAATATATTTTAAAATTAAATCTTCTAATCTTCTTGAAGCACAAAGATTTATTTGAAATAAATCTTTTATATTTTCTGCAGCAATCTTCACAAGATATATTTTTGAAAATAATAGTTCTATTTTTGAAACACAAAAATATATTTTCCAAAAATATAATTCCTTTGGAAAATAGAACTAGGGTTCAGCTGCCTTCTGAAACACATTGATCACGTGCGCCTTGTTGTATAAGAAACCACGAAATAATTCTTCAAACAGATCTTCAAAAGATTGAGTAGAAAATAATAACATCTAGCTGGCGCGCGCAGAACAGAGTCAGGTGTTGTTCCAAAGTGTAACAACATTTGTCACAACACTTGGGGTCAGCACATTTGTCTCAACACTTGGCTAAAATATGTTTTCGCAAAATGTAGCCAATATACAAAAACCCAACAATCTCCCCCTTTGGCAAATTTTGGCTAAAACAATATTAGACCAGTATATAGAGAGATACAGTATTACCTTTCCTTCAAGTCAACATGATCACACAACTAGGAAAGAAAGTAACACATAGTAAGACTACTTCCAAGAGAGGTAAGTAGCATCAGAGGCATGCAATAGCAGGAATAAACACATATAGCCTCACAGAGCAGATAGAGAGAAATAAACTCTCATAGTGGATTCAAATATAGGAGAAATAAACTCCTATAATCAGAGTACATCCATTCAACAAAAGATCACCAGGGAAAAATAAATTCCCACACACA
The DNA here is from genome assembly GCF_020283565.1 of Trifolium pratense. Classification (NCBI taxonomy): domain Eukaryota; kingdom Viridiplantae; phylum Streptophyta; class Magnoliopsida; order Fabales; family Fabaceae; genus Trifolium; species Trifolium pratense. Next base: position 23,216,317 of record NC_060059.1, on the reverse strand, counting down.
TAGAACTAGGAAAAATAAATTCCCAGCCACCAGAGAATAAAGCCAAGATGTCGCAGCATCTGGCATCACACTTGTCACTTATTCATACTACCACTCCCCCTGAATTTGTGCATGGCAGAGCACAAGCATACAATGTAATCAACCATAGGAACTACAACATCCTTGTAATAGCAGAAGCATTCAATCAGAGTGATCAACGCTTAATGGTTGTTGTAGACACACATGTGTGCATTCATAAATAATCATGTACAAGTTACCCATATTTCTATGAATGTAACTAACTAAGTCACCCATATTGCTATGAATGTGACCTAAATCACCCATATTTCTATGACTGTGATCCTAAGCATAAAAGTCATCCATATTTCTATGATTATGACTAAGCACGATGAATCATCCATATTTCTATGAATATGATTATGATCATGCCCTATGCTACAAATTTAAATGCTTTTTGGAATTCTTGCAACACATCACACAGAGCTGAAGGTAACATTTACTCCACTCAGACATAGGCCTAGAAGATTAACACATCGCAGAAAGAACCGCAACAACATACACACCAGATGTCAGCACATCTGTCCACACATCACGCAGATACCAGATGTCAGCACATCTGTCCACACAGATAGATCTTACATATCACAGATCACTACTCCCCCTTTTTAGCCACAAATTCTGACAAATAAAGTCAGTGTGCATTAAACAAAAGAATAGAGGCAAAGAGGTACCATAGTAGTATCAGAAGTGCAAGTTACATAACAGAGAGAACTAAACTCTCACAAAAGAACCACATAGGGAGAAATAAACTCCCACATACTGAGAAAAATAAATTCTCACACATCAGATCAGGATGTCTAGACATCAGACATGACATCACACATCAGGAACATAACACTCCCACAACCATTAAACACACTATCAGAGCATAAGCTAGCAGAACACATTATCAAGCTAGCTACACACTACTACTCCTCCTGAATAGCATTTCTCCCCCTCAACACATGCATATATATATATATATATATATATATATATATATATATATATATATATATATATATATATATATATATATATATATTACTCATACTCCCCCTCAATACGAGCATAGAAGCATAAGAACATCAATACGAGCATAGAAGCATAAGAACAGCAACTTCACCAAATGTAAGAACATCGGTCCACACATTTGTCCACACACACACTACTCCTCCTTTTTAGTCATAATTTTGACAAACATCATACATATCAGAACACAGAGTAGCAAAAACAGAAATATCCAGAGTGCAGATATTCCAGACCATAGGCACATACAGGTGCTAGAAATCCATGGCCTAGCCCACAAATGATACGGAGAACAAAAGTAGTGGAAAGAGAACATGCGCGCTTTCATCCACAATACCATGACCAAACTCCAACAGTATAGCATGAAGATCATAAGTAACAAGGCATAAACCTATACTATCTTCATCACATCAACCACATAGTGCACAGAGCTACTACAACCAAATATAACCCCATGGGATACATAGTTCATCAGATATAAATCAGTAGTGGAGGAACCATATCATATCCACCACATCAGACATTTTCCCCTTGTTTCCACAACATGACAAGAGCATGAGAAAACATTGTTCTTGGAACCAACATGTACCAACCGGCAGAGAAAACAATGTTAGGAACATGTGGTCCGACAAAAGAAATCTATAGTCAGAAGTCAAAGACACTCCTTTTTTTTTTGGCTTTGGAGTGCTTCTGATCTTTCAATCTCAAAGAGTTGTCTCATAATACTCTTAGAGATTACACCCATAAAGGTTATTGGTAGCTTCACCATAAACGTTGTAGCTTGCTTCATAGTTAAAAACATACTCACAAAAAATCCAGCTTCTCATAACATTATCTCCTTCAAAACACAAATTTCTATTTCTAGACATTTTCTTCAAAATGAATGAAACATTCTCTAAGATGACAGAAGAGATGTCAACTCTCTTCCTGTCAAGTGACAATGATGCCCAGAACATCATCCTCAATATTTGGTTCATAGTCAACCACATTTTAGTATTTTGGTGACAGATGTTGTACACAATGTTGGAACACTTGAGATAACACGATGTTGAGACAGATGTTACAACATCTCGTACCAGAACAGACAAGTTATTCAACACAGATGAGTATTATTCAGTGTCAATCTCAAGAGACATATACCAAAAGCATCTTCAACAATAGATATATTGTCATCACATAAGAACATCAAACTAGAGGTTTCAGAAACAGGTCTGAAACAATCACTTACCATAGTAGTAATCACCTTTGATCATCACATATCTGAGCATTATCGCATCTGATCATAACACATTTGAACACATATAATACTTCTCAGCAGAATGCACATCCAAACAATCGTACCATGCTAGTTCTCTTTTAGTCACACTTTGAGCAACAACTTTGGTCAAGTGGAAGATCATCAAGATTAGTTTCTTCTACCACATTCAAAACCTTAATACTCGAAACCACCATTAGTTGATCTTCAACCTTATTAGATTGAGGACTCTCAGAACCATATCAGCATAAGTTTGGGGGATTGCAGAACAGGTTTCAACAACACTAACTGGTTGGTCCAGGATGTTTCAACATCCGATATGACATTAGACTTATGTTAGGTTCCTTTGGGGGACTCAACCACAACTTTAGTGAGGGATGACAAAGTGTCAGAACCAACAACCTTGGAAGATGACACATGCACGATTTCAACAATAGTGTCATCAACAACAGCAATATTCATACCAGATTGAAAATTTCAGAGGTACATCTGACAGATGTTCCAACACTACCCACAACATTTGAACTGACAGAACCTTTAACATGAGTAACAACATTTGATTCGATATTAATAAAATTTACCCAAGTAAATCTGGAGGAATCATCAACAACTAAAAAGACATACTTCTTTCGAACAAGGTTTTCAACTTGCATAGGTCTCATCAAATCAGCAATCATCTCTTTTTCTGGTCATGAACCTAGAAGTTTTCGTGCCAGATGTTGCAACATTATGTGAGACATTTGTCCCTTCAACTAGTCTATAGTGCAATGTCAGAGGAGATTCACTCTTACAGATAACATCAGAGCTGATCAAAATACTAGGATGCTGATCAAGAATAGTACTACAAAGCACATTGGAAATGTTGTTGGCATCTTCACTTAGCATGCTTAGTAGTTTGAAAAATATAAGAGTCAAAATCCCATTTGGTCTTGGTACCAACAGTGTAGATAAAGTTACTCAAGCCTATAGCACTGTCAGAAAACTCTACCTCAGCTTCAGGTTCTTCACTCCTGCCCAAAAACTTATTAATCACATCAGGTGAAAATTCAACACATCTACCCATGTCAAAAACCTTCATGAATTCTTTGCTCAAAGGATCATCACAGTCTTCAGTTTCCTGAGAGCTCTACTAGACTCAATCAAGTCAGTTATCATTTGCTGCCTAGTGAGAGCACCAGCTTTTGCTGGACAGATGTACCAACACCTGCTGCAACATTTGTCCCTGCAAGCAGCCTTTGCTCAATATTCAGCTTTCCTTTTCTTTTACAAGGGACATCAGTGTCCACAAGAATATTTGGATGTTGGTCAAGAACAATACCACACAGTAAAGTAGGAAATGCTATGGGTAGAGCAAAAGATTTAGCATGTTCCAAAGTGGCATAAAAGACATAAGCACCATAATCAAACCTGGCCTTAGTTCCAACAACATAAATGAACCTAGCCAATTCTTTGGCTACATTACTGGAATGAGTGATAGGAACCCGATTAACAACAACAATCTTATTCAGAACTGCATATAAAGGAGATAGTTGAGATGCAGAAAGTTTCATTTGACAAGGCCATTGCTTCAGCCTATTCCCAGTGATTGTTCTACAAATATTATCTGTGACTTCCAGCTCAGCTACTTCCTCATTACTTCTTCCCAAAAATTTGTTGATTATAGAGGGTGAGAAGTGAACACACCTTCCTCTCACAAAAACCTGCCTATACTCAGGGTTTTTTAGGATCATCACAATTGTCACCAACATTCACTACAAATCCCCTTACCAGCTTATCAAAACAGTCACCTAGATCAGCCACTGTTCTCATCAGACCTTCATTCCTTTCACACTTCTTCTGAATGTGTCACCAAATGTAGCTACACTTGTCTCCCTTTCAAAGTCTGATTTACTAGAAGGGGGTTCTTTCTTTTCAGACTCTTTTTCTTCTCCCAGTAACAGATACATTATTACTCTTTGTCCTTGGTGGACCGTAAGAAGGTTTCTTCCCAACAAATCTTGTCACCTTTCATGATTTAGATTTCAGGACAAGTGTATTGACAGTTGTCACATTTTTACCAGCCCTACTTCTGATTCTTCCTACAACGTTAGCACTAGGTGTCTTATCTAGTGACTTGTTACCAGCCACTATATCATTCACAATGACAACATCAGGATCATCACCCACACTTTTGTCAACAGAAGGTTCTTTATCAGCAAACAAAGACTTAATACTCTCATCAGATTTATAGTTCACAACACAGTGATCAGCAGAATTATTACCAGTCATAATTACTTTTGTAGTATTCTCTTTCTCAGTAGTATTCATCTGGTAAGAAATATCTGAAACATTATGATCTATTATAGTTTCAGGTGCTGCAGATGTATCAAGATATGTGGCAGTTGCAGGTGCCACAAATGTACCTACACTTGGTACAACATTTGTCTCAGGGATAGTTTCCTTGAGAGTTTCACCAACACAATCACTTGTGGCCTTAGTGGAAGCACCAAAGTCACAATTAACAACAGCAGGGGGACACAAGAGGATCAACCATCAGTAGTTGATTAACCTTCAATACCAGATCATCCACACATGTTTGAACAACACTCTAACCCTTTTACTTAACAAGGACACATCTTGATCACTGTCCTTGCAGAACCACACTCTGTATCATGACCTTTTGAATAGGCAAGATGTCATGCTTAATAAGTGTGAAGTCACTCACAAACTCCAAAACTTCTTAGTTTGCTTAAAACCTTGACTAAGATTCTGATTATCAACCCTTTTCTCGAGTGACTTGCAGTAGATAACCAAAGACAATTATCAGACCTCAGTATCTGACAGTATTTTGCTGCCCTTACATCCACTACTAGTGGAATCAATAGTCATGCATTGCTAGAGCATACTATTAAAGAAAGATCAGAACCTCCACATTCTGATTCACATAGGCAGATAAGCTTCTTCTGACCATACAACTTGAGCACTCCTATGCATAATTCCAAGCACCTTACATGCCCAACTGTCATCCAACACGATTCTGCATAATCTGCAGGTCAGATGTACCAACATCTGGGAGCACATCAGTCCCCTTCTCAGGTACCATAATAATAGATCCTTTATCAAGCTTACACAGGAAAAGCAAAACACACATCTGCACTACCACTTACTTGGATCAGAAATAAACTCACCCAAGAAGTCAACCATAAGTTTCTAGTGTCAAAATAAATCCAACAAGATTCTGCATACTGCTGGTCAGATGTAGCAACATCTGGGACGACATCAGTCCCCTTCTCAAGGAACACACCAAGAGATCCTTTATCAAAGCCACTGGAAGTTGGCTTTTAGGGTTAGAAGCAAAAATAAATTGCTCACAACTTCGTTCAGATCTCTCTTCAACAAACTCATATATGAGTGCCTTTATGAGTGGACTTGAGATCACCCTCAAGTATCGTTGGCATCTCCAACAAGTTAGTTGAACCTCACCAGAGGAGAACAGAGTGTAGCACACTCAAAACCACCAGGAGTTTTCCCATCATATATGTATGCAGCGGACTTCAAACCAGAAAACTCCTCAACAAACTTCAGGCACACCATAATGACCTTTGCACAAACTCCACACTTCAGGTGCAACAGGTTAACATAGGTTTGAAAATAAATCAAACCATACAGAAGCTCAAACATCAAAGCTATACATCGTGCCATGAATAGTCCATCCTCCACTTCTAGGGACCATTCAAACAAATATGAACTTCTTCAAGTCCAAACAACTTTTCAGTATTCCTTACTTGTTCATAACCAGAAAGTATCTTCCCTAGGATCTCACCCAGATACAGAACAGGATGCCTGCTCTGATACCAATTGAAATTCTGGTACACAGTAGACAAGTGTTGTCCACGATGTGCCGACACTTGTCGCAACACTTGTCTTAGCAGTAAGAACAATAAAACAGAGCATTAAAAACATATACTGAAAAGCATAAATGACACACATAATTGTTAACCCAGTTCAGCCTAACAGCCTAATCTGGGGGATACCAATCCAGGAGGAAATTCACTATCAGCAGTATTAATTCGGAGCTAAACTCCCCCGTTTACAACTCCTCACTTAATCCCTACCCAATGCAACTTCTACCTAGGAACTCCTAGATATGAGACCCCGTCTCACTCCCCTCAACCTTACAACCAGTAAGGATTTCAATAACAGCATAATGGAGACACTCTCCTTGACAAAGATGAAGACACGCTTCAATAACATCACCACCTAGCCAACGACTAAGTGCACAATTTGGAGTTGCTTAAAAGCTTCCTCCAATTACAATACTCAACTCATTACCTATAGGTTTCTGAGTGAGGACATAGTGACCATCTCACAACCCGAGTGGTTCACTTTACACCAACTCTCCTAGAGAGTGGCTTAAAGACACGAAACCCTTAAAAGACTACATCTTTGATATTCTATTTTAGCTTCAAGTTTCGGTGAATAATAAGGGTTAGCAGCACCCTTTATATAGCACAGCCTCGTGGGCTTTTCACAATGCTTCAGCTCCAAGAAATCTTCTAGATGCAAAATATATATTTTTACCAAATCTTTCTTTGCATCAAATATTCCTCCCATAAATATATTTGTTGTAAATATATTTTAAAATTAAATCTTCTAATCTTCTTGAAGCACAAAGATTTATTTGAAATAAATCTTTTATATTTTCTGCAGCAATCTTCACAAGATATATTTTTGAAAATAATAGTTCTATTTTTGAAACACAAAAATATATTTTCCAAAAATATAATTCCTTTGGAAAATAGAACTAGGGTTCAGCTGCCTTCTGAAACACATTGATCACGTGCGCCTTGTTGTATAAGAAACCACGAAATAATTCTTCAAACAGATCTTCAAAAGATTGAGTAGAAAATAATAACATCTAGCTGGCGCGCGCAGAACAGAGTCAGGTGTTGTTCCAAAGTGTAACAACATTTGTCACAACACTTGGGGTCAGCACATTTGTCTCAACACTTGGCTAAAATATGTTTTCGCAAAATGTAGCCAATATACAAAAACCCAACAAATATATTCATGAGTTTTGAGTACATGCATCATGAATATTTAGGGATATTGGCTTGTCCAATAAAGAAGGATATCGAACTATATTTGTTTGATAAAGAAGGATATCGGAGGTGAGATACTCTGATAAAGACGATGGTACCACATGCATTAGAGGTGTCTAGAGGACATAACATGAATGTGAAGCATTACATTGCATTAGGGATTATGTGTGCATTTTATAATAAATGATGTTTGACACATACTTGGTAAATGTTGATTGTTAATCCGTATGTGAGGAGCAGAGTCCGTCATGACTATAAAATGAACAACGCAGGGTCCGTCATGACCATAATCTGAACAATGTATTTGTTGATGTTTTGGTATTGTCCGAGACGACGTGAAACTATATATTTAGTATATTTTGTGGATGATTGATTAGGTGATAAATGAAGTATATGCATGATATATGAATATGCATGAATGATGGTGATGTATATGTATAATGTATGATTATGCATGTTTTTATGAAGAAGTGTTTAAGTACCATTTACTTACACTTGTATATTTTGAGTATGTTATCTAACTCTCTTTTATGTGTTATGTGCTGGACCGTTGGGGGTCCAGATTTACAGGTTTTGTGGTATTCGATGTCGAGTCGTCGGTGAAGCTCTGCTCTGATTGTGACACGGGAAAAGGGGTTTTATATGTATATAGAGTCTCCTTATCTAGGTTGTTTTGTATAGCTAATAAATACATTAGTTGATTTAACATTTGTATAAACAAGTATTTTTACTAATTAACTACATTAGTATTATTTTGGTAGAGGAGTGTAATACTCGAACCGACATTCAATAAATTAAATGTGATTTTCCGTTGCGTATTTTGAAAAAGATTTTACTAAGGTAGAAATATATAAATAATGGGTTTGGGTGTTACAATTGGTATCAGAGCCCCGTTGTCTTCGGACTGTGTGGGTTATGTGTCGATCAGAGCAGGTCTGTGCAGTCAGACCAAGTGAGTATTGTGTGTCAGTTGCGTTTGTCTAACAATTTTGTTGTGTTTGTTTTGTAAAATCACTTATGTTGTTCATTTAGGAACTATGAGTGGTGTGAATTGGATTAATCGATCCATTCTTTTGTTGAGTAGTGGTGTGAGTGCTATACTTCTATGTTTATAATAGTTGTATATGCTTAGTGTTTAACCTTTGTGTAGTTTAAACTTGATGGATTGATGCTTATTTGCTAATTGTTGATGATCCGGCATGATATAAAACTGCATGTGGTAATGATTTGAAATAATTTTAAAAACTAATATTATTTCTTGAAGATTTTGATGAAAATAGAGTTATTTTCTTTTGGGTGAGTGAAAATTAATTTTCAAAATGGTGAGAAGAGTAGGATATTAATGTGTCCTGGTATGTGTTTGTTATATGTTTGGATTTTGTGGATTAGTGAGTCGAGAAAACGAGAGTTTAGTGAGCGTAAGTTCAAAACTGTAGCAGAGCACCCAGATTTTTGGATGTGCTCGCTAGGCGAAGAATGAACCTCGCTGAGTCTCGCTAAGTCTTGCTAAATCCTGTGAATGTTTTTGACTTGTCTCGCCGGGAGCTCGCTAGCTTTTGCTAAGCGAGGGAGCCAGACAAGAAATTTATTTTGTTGACGTCTTGTTCTGAGTTGATTGAATGTGAGTATGAATTATTGCTATGCAATGTTCATTTTTCTTGTGTTGTTTTGATTTCCTAACTTTGAGAAGTGAGGGAAGTATAGGTTACTTGAATGCTTGCATGAATTTGTGTTAGTGTTTAGGTATCGTGGGTTAGGTTTTGTCCCCTGTATGCGACATGCGTATAAACGATGTCGATACTAGTTTCTTCTTAGGAAGAATATGTTTAGAGACGATAGAACCGTTAGGTGTGAGCACCAGAAGTTCTAGTGGAAGAGTGTAGGTGGGTTTGAGATAAGTGGGGGAGAAGGTTATATCCCTCCGAGATGTTTCGATCGTGAGAAGATGAGATGAGTAGAGATGTTCTTGAAGCGGAATATTCGGGAATTGGCGACGTTGTTCGAAGTGGAATGAATGGGCGTAACAAGTTGTGAGAAACTATTAGAAGAGGAGTTGTCGGACCAAGTGTTTCGCCGAGAGGCGTTAGTGAGATTGGTTAAGTAAGATGAAGAGTATTCGGAATGATTGGAAATCGTGTGTTGCACTAAAAGTATGGAGGCGTGTTTTGTGGACCAAAGTTGAAGTGTCTGTTTGATCGAAATGAGTCGAATATGAAGAAGAGGGAGTGATTGAGATTCTTGAGGAGGTGATGATTTTGAAGTAAGTTGTCATCCAAGTGGATCGGATGTTGTACCGGATTCTTGAGTAAGAAGCTTTATGTGAGTCGTGCATATGGTAGTAGGATGAATTGGTTGAACAATTTGGAGTTCTAAGTCTAGTGTGTGGAGTGACTTTCGGAAGAGATCTGAGAAGCTTAGAGAAAGAGATGTGAAGATTAGTGAGCCGTTGGTGTTAATTAATCGATGAAGGGAAGTAGGTTTTAAAGTAAATAAGAATGGAATTGAGAAATATCATAATAGGATTGGTATGTTTGTTGAATCGTTGGAAGTGAGGATTGTATGAGTAGTCGAGTTTATTCGAAGATGGAAGTAGGATAACAATTCGAAATATTTTGTGAGAGGCTTGCCGAAGAAAGGGTAATTGGATTTGGATAATGACAGGGCAATTTGTGTCGAAGTTGAATGAGATCCTAGAAGTGGAGATGAAGCTAAAAGAGAGGTATCATTTTTGAATGATGAAGAATAAGAAAGTTAGCCGTTGGAGAACGTGTTGAGAGTGAGTAATAGGAGGTCATGTTGGAAGTGACTTGTGTTAGGTGAGAGTTTGCGAAAAGGATTACCGCACACATGAGTAGATGTTGTGTTTGAGCACATATAGTAAGGAGTTGAAGGTGATGCCTAAGGTAAGTGTCAGAGAGCATTTGGTAGTGCCCACAAGATAAGAGTGAGTAAGTATTTGCTAAGGAATTTGGATTTGTGGAATGGAAGAGTCGGTAGAGACTAGTTTTGTTAGATGCATCGTGGACGTTGATGTAGTATGGTCGTAATCGGTGACAATGAGGTAAAGGATTTTAAATTGTTTCATCATGGATGATGGAACGGTAGTGATTTGGTGCATAACTTAAAATGTATTTTGGACGAGAATTTTTAGAAATTTTCTAGAAATGTCAGGTTGGGAGTAGACAAGGAGTCGCTAGTAAGAATACTAAGACAAAGAGTTGATATTGGAAGACCTTGTACCTTATATTAGAATTTAATGGATAGAGTTAGATCGTATGACGAGTATTTGGAGCTTTGTGGATTTAATTCAAGAGTTTGATTTTGGGATCGAATGTACTAAGGAGAAGTGGTGTTGGAAAACGTTTACGTTAAGGAATGCAAATATTGGTTGAGAGATTACTTGGGAACAAAGTAGTCGTATTGAATTCCACTCAATGTGAGAAAAGGAATTTGACGGTTGGAAACGATAATTTCTAGGATGTGTCGAGGAAGATTTGAGAATGTTGGTCATCAAGTGATTGTTGGAATTGAATTATCGAGTGATATGTTGGAATAAGGTTCGAATATGAATAAGTGGTGTACCACGGTTAAGTGATTCATGAGGGAATCAGAGACTTATAGGATTTGTGGAGTTGTGGAGTATTCCACGGGAGTACCTTTCGGAGTGTGTTCGATTGGTTGTACCTATTTTAGGGTAACGTTGTGAGGTCGTAGAATGTGAGTCTATGGATGTTTCGTGTGGAGTGGACATTTTAGCGGTTTGATAAGAATGGTTTATGCCGATATCATGATTGTTGACTATCTATCGACAAATTGAGGAACTGGCCGTCCTTGATCTCTTGTTGATAAATGGACAAAAATTGTGTTGGATGGGATAAACTAATTTTGTCATACTTGGTAATGTGTAGTGTTTTGAGCGTTTCGTTGGAGGGTCGGATACAGGAGTTATCCGGAGTTGTTTTAGTCGCGTAATTTTCGAGGGCGAAAATCTTTTAAGTAGGGGAGAGTTGTAACGACCCAAATTTACTATTCACTATTTAAGCGTTTAATTATTTGGTGATGTGGTTTTTAAGTAAGATAATAACTTTAAGTTATTTATCGAGAGTTTTAGTTAACGCGCGAGTTAGTGAGAGTTAACGTGAGTTGGGCCAAGCTATTGGGCTTGAGGCCCATTGGGCCTTGTGAGCTAGAGGGGGGCGCTATTTAGCCCTTGTAGTGAGAGAAAGAGTTCATTTTTCTTGTTTTTGGGAGAATGAAGAGAGAAGGGAGAGCATGGAGCTAGAGCAAGAGCTTGGAGAAGGGATTCGAGGAGCAATCTTCGTGAGTTCGTCGATCCAAGGTAAGAGAGTAGATTTCATATTCGTGGGTGACTCGAGAAAGGGGAGAATGTCGATTTCTCCTCACCCGAACTTCCTCCACCCCATTTTCGTTTTAGCTTAGAACGGATTTTCTTGATGGAAATCGTTCCTAAGGTTCTTAATATGTTTAACATGCTTTTAACATGATTAATGAACGAATTTAATGGTTAAAAAACGAGTTTATGAAAGATTAAACTCAAGAACTTTGTGTTCTTGAGAGTTTTGATGAAAAAGTGTTCAATCTTTACTTTTTCGATGTTTATGATGTAGATCGGTGAAATGAACCGTCCTTTTGTGTTTAGATATGTTTGTTGCACTTGAATATAAACTTATTTGGGGTTTATAACATGAAAAATGGGATTTTTGGGCGTTTTTGTGTAGAAAACGCCAGAATTTCGCCCCAGGCGAAATATGTTTCGCCCCAGGCGAAAATGTGTCAGTGAGCAACCAGTTCATTCTGCAGTTATTTCGCCCCAGGCGAAAATGTTTCGCCTCAGGCGAAAATGTTGCAGATTTCACAAATTTTCATCTGCTGTCTTCCTTTGCATGTATTTTCAAATCAGTGTCTTATTCTTACATGATTGTTGATGCATGTTGATGCTTATAATGCTCATTGCTAATCGTTAATTGATTGTTAATCATGTATGAAGTATAAATGAAGTATATTAAGGTGTTAATCAACTTAATAAAGAAGGATATTAGAATTATGTTATTCTAATAAAGACGGATATTAAGGTATTGATTATCTTAATAAAGACGAACGTTGGATAGTGTTCCACGTTATTGTTGATGGGCTATATGCCATAATTGTTGATGAATATATTCATGAGTTTTGAGTACATGCATCATGAATATTTAGGGATATTGGCTTGTCCAATAAAGAAGGATATCGAACTATATTTGTTTGATAAAGAAGGATATCGGAGGTGAGATACTCTGATAAAGACGATGGTACCACATGCATTAGAGGTGTCTAGAGGACATAACATGAATGTGAAGCATTAGATTGCATTAGGGATTATGTGTGCATTTTATAATAAATGATGTTTGACACATACTTGGTAAATGTTGATTGTTAATCCGTATGTGAGGAGCAGAGTCCGTCATGACTATAAAATGAACAACGCAGGGTCCGTCATGACCATAATCTGAACAATGTATTTGTTGATGTTTTGGTATTGTCCGAGACGACGTGAAACTATATATTTGGTGTATTTTGTGGATGAATGATTAGGTGATAAATGAAGTATATGCATGATATATGAATATGCATGAATGATGGTGATGTATATGTATAATGTATGATTATGCATGTTTTTATGAAGAAGTGTTTAAGTACCATTTACTTACACTTGTATATTTTGAGTATGTTATCTAACTCTCTTTTATGTGTTATGTGCTGGACCGTTGGGGGTCCAGATTTACAGGTTTTGTGGTATTCGATGTCGAGTCGTCGGTGAAGCTCTGCTCTGATTGTGACACGGGAAAAGGGGTTTTATATGTATATAGAGTCTCCTTATCTAGGTTGTTTTGTATAGCTAATAAATACATTAGTTGATTTAACATTTGTATAAACAAGTATTTTTACTAATTAACTACATTAGTATTATTTTGGTAGAGGAGTGTAATACTCGAACCGACATTCAATAAATTAAATGTGATTTTCCGTTGCGTATTTTGAAAAAGATTTTACTAAGGTAGAAATATATAAATAATGGGTTTGGGTGTTACATATTCTGGTCCAAAAGATCCAAAAGCTACGGAAAAGGGTGTATTAAATTTTATTGATCACAAATACACCTTATATAAGGGTGTAGATAACAACAATTGAATGGTTACTTATCACTCAAGCAACCTAACAAACTCCTAAATACTAACTAATTTAAATATCACATAACTTCGCAATAAAAAAAATCACATAAAACATCTACATAACTACTAGTTTGAATTATAAAACTAATAGAAATTACACTTACTTTTCTTCAAGTTTTTTTTTTTTTTTTTTTTTTATAACCCTCTGGTTCCTAGGGGAAAGGGGCCCTAGTAGTCCCGAGTTCGGCCGCGGGGTAAGTAAAGCCTGGCCAATAAATTGTTCCACCGATGAATCGAACCCGAGTTCTCCCGGAATCCGTCCTTTTTGGTGAAGCTCATTAACCACTTGAGTCTAATGACTTGGTTTATTCAAGTTTGTTTAAATGAAAGGAGAAAGTAAATGGGATCCCAGGGATTTGTCACGTTCGGGGATTCAAAAATGGAGAATTTTTTCCGTACGAATAAAGGAGAAAGTACCTCCGAGAGAGGTTTGGGGAGATTCTGTTCCCGAAAATTTTATTAAAATAACATTTATAAATGTATATTTAAGTACTTAATCAAATATTTTTAATTATATTTTCACATAATATGTGTGCATTTATTTATATATTTATATACGATGTTTATTACTGTCACAAGATTCATAATAATATTTTAATTTTTTTTTGGTATAAAATATTTTAATTTTTTATTTGTTTTATAATTAAACTTTACTATTTTTTTTACAACTAGTTTGATTAAAATTGATACCTTTTTTAAGGTTGATAAATTTCCGCGGAAACTGTGGGGATTTAGAAGAATACTCCCCAAAGCGGGGAATGGAGACGGGGATGGAGAATACTTTAGATGGTGGGGCAAGGAGCGGTAAAGTACTCTCCGTTTAATCCCCACCCCATTGACATCCCTAGGCAATGCCGTAAAGAAAAAAAAAAAGGGAAATGCAGCAAAGGAGGGAAGACCACGCCATAAACTGTTTAAGAATCACTACAAGAAAATTGCTTTGGAGCGTCCGCCTAAAACAGACGCTAAATACCAAAAAACGGACGCTACAAGGGTTTAGCGTCTACCTAGAGTCTGTGTCGTGGCGGACACTTAATTGCCTGAAGCTAGCAGTTGCGTCCAGCAGACGCTACTTTAGCGTCTGTCTTTTTAAACGCAAAGCTGAAGCTAGTGACTTGAATATACGGCGGACTCTATTGGCTAATATTAGCGTCTGCTTTTGTTAGATGCTATGAATTAGTTTTTGAATAATATAGTGTCAACTAAAAGCAGACGCTAGCAGATGCTAATCTTAGCGTCTGCTTGTTTTAGATGCTATAAATTAATTTTTGAATAATATAGTGTCAACTCAAAGCAGACGCAAACATTTTTATTTTTTTTTTCAAATATAGCATTGTAGCTGATGGAAAATCAACAAACAATTAATATTAATGCAACTAAATTATAAATTAAATAGTTTTTTACTGGACCTTCTATTTATACCATATAACCATATATAATGTCAACAAAAAAGGTCTACATCCATGAAAATATAATCCACTAATAAATAATCCACCAAAATATCCCACAAACACTAGTGCAGAAAGGAGATACAACTACTGGCCAAACAGACTTTCCACTACTGGCCGCGGCCAGTAGTAAACGTGGTCGACGTTGTAAGTACACACTTTCCACGTCGGGTCTTTTTATACCCGTCGTGGTATCCTAATTTCTTCTGTAATTATTATTTAAAATTATGGGGATTCCACGTCGGTTTTTATAAATACCTGTCCATAATCAGCAACTATAAGAGAATTTCCAGGAGCAGCAATGAATGCTTGACGGATTTTGTATCGGTCTTTTTCCAAAGCTGGTTGATTCTAATGTATGAATTATACAAGTTAGATTAAATCTGAATTCATTTTAAATCCAATGATTAATCACATAAATTTATAATGCAGTAGAACTAACTGTAAGCTCAAATAATTGTAAAATATTGAGATAATCAAATATACATTTGAAAAGAAAATAGATACTTCTATTTGAAAGTTCAAAGTATAAATTTATGCATATCCCTCATCCAAATCCAAAATTAAAATAGTATGTGTTGAAAGTTCAAAGTATAAATTTATGTATATCCCTCATCCTCATCCAAAAGAAAATAGATACTTCTATTTGAAAGTTCAAAGTATGAAATCAAGCTGGAAGAACCTGCAAACTTGGTCTTCTTGCTGACAAGCGTCCAGTCTCTGTGTTGATATTTATGGAGCAATGAACACGCTGATCCTTTCCAGATATATTATGTCCCTGTCATTGAGACATATTAAGCTACCATAGTGCAGACATAAACAACATCACTATTCCAAACTTAAAATATACAAACAAACTTGTACCTGCACAGTGCCAACAACCTGCACAACAGACTTGTACCGAGCAACCTTACAAGAAAACATCGCAAAAATCAACTCGATGCAATGATAACAAAAACATAAAAATATACAAAAAAGAGAATAAAACATAAAGGTTGGAACAATTATGTTCCTATAATTAACAAAATTTTAAAACGATATCTGAAATTGAATATACTCAATCACATTAGCCCTTACAGAACAATTTTAGGGACAAAATTGATCGACCCAAAAGACTAACGTGGTCAAGAATTTCAATTTCAGTGATCATTTTGAAATTCCATTCTTAAACATGACTGTACCTCTCTGTGTTTAAGGTCCAAAGTACACCAACCTTGGTAGCTTCTTTGAACTCCCTAAAATTCATAAAACATATTATGTAACTTTCAAATTGATCATAAGGTACTGAATTAATTACCTAGAGAAAGCCAGCACACAAGATGAGTGAGTAGTAATCAATTATTAGGCATAGCATACTCCAAAATAAGCAAGAATAAACATATGGTGATAATGATGATGATGATGAGAAGACAAATTTTTAAGTTAGCACACAAGACACTCTCTTCAAAACGACAGGAGACAAAGGGATCAGTGTAGACAAATAGTGAGTAAGAGATTTAGTGAGAAGATAGCTAGAAATTGTAAGCCTTATTTTGTATTGTAGTAACAATCTGCAAACACATTACCAAAATATTTCAAAAAAATTGATAAAACCAAACCTTAACCAAATATGCCAGCTACAGTCTCAGAACTCATTTTCTCATGCTCAAACTGCAATAATAGACAAAGGTCACATACTAGGCCTCATCCAAAAGAGAAATAACACAACCAGGTTTCTAAAGCTTACTTGAGAAGGTCATTACCAACCATGCCAGTTGCTACAATTTACTTGTAGTGTGCTGAGTAGCCAATGCAACTGATTGTTTCTGTTACCACTTAATGATCTCCTCAAGATAAAGTCCTTCAAAATAAAAAAAGAAACATTAAAGTGAATCAAGTTATTGATCAATTGTTTCCGGAATTCCGGTATATATTCAGTCCACATGATGACAACCAATTCTAATCAAATTCAGAATATGGTTATTCTAATTATAATCAGCCAATTCACATAAAACACACAAAAGTACATTTACAAAAACCTAAAAGCATAGAAATCAAGCAAAACAAACATTAGTTTTCATTCTTCCCCATCCAGTCCTGATATTTTACTTATACTAAAAAGATTCCTTTTCAGAAAGAAGACAAAAAACTAAAATAAAAAATGCAATTGAAGTCAAGAACTTGTTTTGTGTTCCATGTGAACAGAGACTGTAAACTAATTTTGAAGTAATTTGATGACTTCTAATAGATAACTACATTAGATGGCTAAGAACCATTGTCATTCCCAATATGAACTTGTCCATTTCTTTCGTGAATATCAATGAGGGTTGGCTTAACTCTATGATGTTATTGTTAATAGCGGCGCTATAGGCGCTATGCAGACCCCCTCCCCTCATCCTAAAAAATCAACCAGGTTAAAATATAGTACTTAAATTACCCTAACACAAAGTAATCAATTAAAATGAAAAAGAAACATTGAATATTACATGAATCGAAAAAGCATTAAACAGATAAAATTCAGTTTGATTTGGTTTCTGATACAAAAATTGAAACAACAAATAGGTACCTTAAGGCCAAGTAATTTAATAAATTCGCTGGCCAAGTATGATGAATTCAGTATCAGCTGCTTCCACTATAGCCTATAATCACCCAAACATCAAAGAAGACCTAATTCATTATGATTCAGTGAAATCCAAATGCTAAAACAATTCAATTACACTTTAGAACACTAACATAAGTAAAATTAGGAAGGGATCAATTCGAATACACAGAGATGGAAACATATTTCACTTTACCTTTTAACATATGCAAAGGAATCAAACTGAAACCTAACAAAAGAAGTAAAATTAGAGCAAAAGAAGTCAAAATAGGAAAAATCAGAAAGGAACAAATCGAAACTGAAAGAGGTGAAATCCGAACAAATCGAACCTGAAAGCGTGCAATACGGAACAAATCGAAACTGAAAGCGTGAAATCCGAACAAATAAGAAAGTCAAATTAGGTCACGCAATAGCAATAGCTAGAACCCTATTAAGATACATTCACATGAAAGTGAATAAATTTAAGTGTAAAAATCACATTTAGAGACAAAATCACATGTAGAATCAATTCTAATCACTATTAGAAACACTAAACACATCAAAATCAATTTTAAGTCTTAAAGAATCATCTTTTGGCTCTCCTAACAAATTGAATGGACTTAAGTATGGTTGCTAAGATAGAGGTATATGAAATAGAGTAAATTAAGCATGTGATCACCGGCACAAAGATAGACAATTGACAAATCAAAATCAAAAGAAGAAACATAGGAGTATATGATAAACGACCGATGCAAATATGTATTCATATTTTCCCAGCTTGACAAGAGATCTATGAAAGAAATTTACAACTTTTGCCAAGGTCTTGGAACAAATGCAATTCAAACAAAAAGTGAACAGATAGAACTTAAACAAGAGGGATTACAATACAACCAATTTTACCATTAAGCTAACAACTTAACAAGCTTGTTATATGTTGACTTTTTTGTGTCCATGATTTCAAAATTATATGCTAATATGTTATGTTAAGTAAGATTATACTGAGATAAAGAGGTTTAAAGGATTCAATGAATAATCAATTAGTATAGTATTGCTAAGATAAAGAGGTCCAAAACTAAGATTATGATTCTTCTTATCAAAATCTCATGTGAAAAAACCTAGAACCTCCTATCAAAATCTCATATCTCAAACCAACAGCGACATGATTCTTTCAACAGTAGTAAGTAGCAAATTTTACTTCTTAATAGAATTTATCATACCCTGGTTAGGAATAGATATCATAGCATCGGTAAAGAAAAATGCAAAGATAATTACCACCATCATCCGATCCATCCCTGTGTTGAACAAGAGACGTTAACCATATGATGCAAAATTAAGATAAGAGATAAATATTGTATTAGTGCAGGTAAACTTTCATCTAGAGTCAGTATAAATTAAATGGACTTAATTATGGTTGCTCAAATTGAACATGAGCAGAAAGTTTGATTTTCATCTAGAGTCTTACTGTTGATGCTTATCTTATTATTATCATCATTGTTATGGTGAACCCAGTATTCAATAAACCCACACAGACACACAATAACACACTTATCACACAATAATACAACACCAAAATACTTAACATTAGAAAGGCACCACAAACACAAAAGAACAGCAATAGTACGCAAAAACTGCAAAAAAAATGAAGAGATGAAGTTACTTAACAGACAGTAATACAACACCAACACACTTAACATTAGAAAGGCACTTAATCGTTGGTAGTGTCACTTTGAGAGCTGAAGAGATGAAGTTACTAACCTTGTAACCACGAGAACGATGGATAATAACGGCGGAGTGATTGAGGTTGTTCTTCACAGATTAGGGTTGATGGAAGGGTTTTCTTCTTCCACAGCGGATTGTTCTTCGACGGGGACGAATTCGGAGGATTACGGTTGTTGAGACGAATTTGGTTCACCCATTCTGACGAATTCAATTCCGTTTACCCATTGTTGGAGGATTAGAGTTGTTTTCTTCTTTTTCTGTATTTTTTGTCACTTCTTTTTGTGTATTTGAGAAAGAAAAGCAAAAATATATCAAATGATATATTATTGTTCATTGCTGAAATAGGGAATGAAAAGAAAAAAGTGGGAAAATGAAAAATTGGGAAAAAAAATTGGCTCTTAACAAAAAGTTTTTTTATATTTAATTTATTGTTTATTAGAGTCCGCTCCAGTAGACTCTAAGATGAATTTTATTTTATTTTTTATTAGTGTCTCAATCGTGTCTATCAAAGCGGACGCTATCTATAATTATTTAATTAAAATAAAGATTTACAATAAAAAGACAGTAGCATCAGTCATACAGACTCTAAATAGACGCTAATAGCGTCCGCGTCGGGGCAGACGCTAATATTTTTGAAGCTAAAATGCAATTTTGTTGTAGTGAATAATGATGATGATTAGTCGGAGGCTCAATTAATTTGTTAAAGGTTCAATTAGTTTGTTATTAGGTGGTTTGTTGTTGTGTCTATACGACATGGATAGATAGTCTACAAATGCCATGTTAAAACTTTTACTTATCCATTGATCTATGTTTCAAGTTAGCAATTATTTTGTATATTGCCACAACAATAGTTGATGATTGTAAGTTAGCAATTACTTTCTACTAATAGTTGATCTATTTTGCAAGTTGTTGTAGGAATGTTAGAATGCATTATCTATGTTTTTATTATCATCAAATTAGGGTTGTTGAAAATTTCTAGTTTTCATATAACCCATTTTTCAGTTATCTCAACACAACATTTGATGATAAATTTCGCAAGTGTACGAAAATCACGTAGTAATAAAATATCGATCCACAGGGATTGTGTGATCAAACTAGTCGAACGGTGTTCATAGACATTATACAAAAAATACACATGAATTGGGGGTATGTTGAGTAATGAATTGCTAGAAAATGTGCTTGATAATATGGAAAAGTGAGGTAGAATCATCGGAATCATCTAGGCTGTAGCTAACCGCATGCAACCTACAATGTATAAGAACTACTCAAGTATTCACAACTAGATCGACAAAATAGTGAATCGCAATCTCTTGTCAAAATCCACTCTATTCGTTGTCGATACTCCCCCGATCTCTCGGGCGGAAGCTACCTACAACGAATGATATTAACGCACGTCAATCGTTTGCTACACTCTATGCCTCAATCTCTCGACCGGAGACACTCGAGCGCTCAATTCAATTCAGTTCAGACATTAAATCAATACTCTCGCACGTGACTTAACTCAAAATCATTACAACACTAATGAAGGATTGTAAAGCATTAGAAACAGACTTGAATTGAATGAATACTATAAAGAGAGTATGATCTTACACAATTGCAGGTTACATTCAGATGAACTACATCCTAAACTACCTAGATTCTACCTCCGAGGGAGTTTAGCTCCTCATCGTTCTTCGTACGCTTCCTCGCTTCATCGCCACGGCTTGTGAATCCATGATCTGATGCGCTTGGAGCTCTCCGCTGGAGTGTGAATCACGATCTTCAAGTTCCAAGATCAGAATGTAGTCCAATTTCGCAGAATTTTCCAACCCGAAAACAGAATTATGCAGAAAATATATATACAGCAGGCAACCACGCCGCGCGCCAGATCCATCACGCCGCGCGTGGTTGCAAATCCATCAACTGCGCCGCGCGTGGTAACAGAATCACGCGGCGCGTGATCAAGTCAGAGGCAATCTTCATCTTCAATCAAGACTTCACGCCGCGCGTGGTCAAGTATCACGCCGCGCGTAGTCAAGTCAGAGAGCAATCCAGTTCCTGCACCAAGTTTCACGCCGCGCGTGGTCAAGTATCACGCCGCGCGTGATCAGAGTGAAAATCCTTGCTCCCTGTGAGCTCCATCACGCGGCGCGTGATAGGCTACGCCCCCAGCGTAGTGAAAATCCTTTATTTCCTGCAGTTTTTCCTGTTTTCTTGCAAAACAAGTAATCAAGCAAATGGTTAGATTTCTCTCATATTTATTGCTAAAACCTACTAAAATGTATCTAATGTTGCTAAAATAGGCATGGATTAGAGAGTGTGACGATTTGTCATCACAACCCCAAACTTGAACCTTTCCTTGTCCTCAAGGAAACAACTTTTACCTCAAGCTTTTGTGTCAAGACCTTGGCATTTTCCTTAAATTCACTCGAATCATACATACGTGAGACTCACCTGATGATCAATGATCCACCTGCAAACAATGCTCAATTGCACAACCGTTCCCGCAAGGCATTTTCAAGTAGTTCACACTTTTTGACCAAAGCTCTATGATTTCATCACACTACTCACATGCACTCTTCAATTTGGTAATACACTCAAATCAACACATCAATGCAAGTCAACAATGATTTTGCAAGTAATCTAAGAATTCATTCGGTTCACTTTGTGCACACACATTAGAGGACTTTTAGGGTTATAACGTGGCTTGGCTAGGGTGGATGGTGACATTTTGGATAAGTAGTAGAAAAACTTGGAGTTAGATCCCCCTAAGGTCAACAAAATTTCATAAACCAAACCCCCTTTTGAACTATAGTGGACTAGAGAACTTTTTCATATCAACAAACAAAGTTTTGCAATTCTTTGAATTCAAGGCTCTCACTTCTTTTTGTACTTCTTTTCTATTTTTCTTTCTTCATCTTTCTTCATTTTCATTTTTTTTTTTTCTTTCAAATCTTATCTTTCACATAAGCCTTGTAACTTTGAAATTTTTTCTCAATTTTTCAAATCAAAACTTTCATAAGTTTTCATAAGTTCTCTAGTACCCTCACCCCAAACTTTATTTGTTGCTAATTCCAAAGAGCAACCCCAAACTTAGTAGTGAGCAATGCGCATCAACCACTAATTAGGTGCCTAACCTCCAAGAAAGTCATTCCTTTTTTCATCAAAAATTTCTTAAGGTTTTGCAAAAATCACATATTCTTTTTCAGCTCAAATTGGTTAAGCAAAGGATAAGTATAAGTAAGGGTGGATAGAAAGGCTCAAAGGTACCAAGAAACATGCCTCGTGTGTGCTACAAAAGTACCAATCAAATACAAAGATGACAAGCAAAATCGAGAGACAATACAAGAGTGGATATCACACATAGAAAGAATGAGAAGTGTTTGGCTCAATACCTCTCGGTTGGGTCGAATCAAAGAACCGGTCAAAAAGTGTGCGTTCCCTTCCTTTGCCTCTTGATCACATGAGTGCAACAAGCTATTGCACTGCAAGTTTCACATATCACACACGGAGAAAATCAAGTAATTGATACTCAAGTGACTAGAAAGAACATGCCAAAATGTTGAAACAAACTCTAAAGGTAAAAATCATTCCACAATTAAACAAAAGAAGATTCAAATTTAGAGTACAAAATAAAAGTATCCAGCCAATATCCAAGCAACATCAAATATTATTACAAACCAAGCAAATAAAAGACAAAAAGTAAAGATAGAGATAGAGTAGTAGTGTAGTAGCAGCAGCAGCAGCACATCATGAAATACAGAGATAGCTGGGTGGATCTGAGGCCTAAAACCAAACACCAGATTGTATACCTTAATACCTGCAAGAACCCTCATGAGATTGAATTAATGAAATGAAAGTTACTGGATTCACTTGCACTGATTTTAGGCTTCACATCGCACTTAAGGACTTAAGTGAAATTGATAGATCTGAAGCCTAAAACCAAGCAGATGAATCTGAACCTTGATGAATGGTGAGTCTTTTAGCTAAAACTTGAGGGTTTAAATAATCAGAACAGAGTCACCTGATCACGCCGCGCGTGACTTACTCCACGCCGCGCGTGATCTATTTCAAAATTTCTCTCTGGCCCCAAAATCCAACGGTCATGTTGACCAAATTCAAACAGTCAAGTTGACTTGATCACGCCGCGCGTGGCTCTCCTTACGCGGCGCGTGATCACTTTAAGCAAACCATTTTCCTCTCTGCCTTGTTTACGCGGCGCGTGAAAGATACCATGCCGCGCGTACTCACTAGTCAGAGAGCTCACTTACCTACTTCCATCATCACGCCGCGCGTAGGAAGCCTTCACGCTGCGCGTGATCGATACTCCAGAGGCACCTCTTCCTTCCATTTACCCGACGCCGCGCGTGACTGCACCACGCCCCCAGCGTAGTTCACTTCCCAATGCTCTGTTTCTGCTCTGTTTTTGCTTCCGTCCTTGCTTCTGCTGCACACCTACCTACATACTTCAAAAGAAAACACACGAAAACATTAAAAACCGTTGGGTTGCCTCCCAACCAGCGCTTGTTTAACGTCCCGATGCTTGACGTTCCATGCCCCTAAGGGTCACGGAGAAGAAGCGCCATCACGTGGCAAGTAGTGTGCATTCCAAGGTAACTTAAGCGCATGTTTAACAATATGATCATAAACCTGGATTTTAAAACATTGGGGGTCACCATCATCACACTCCATCTTATCAAAGACATTGAACGTCACCTGCTGATCATCGGTCCTTAGCATGAGTTCCCCCATCTCCACATCGATTAGGGCACGGCTAGTTGCTAAAAAGGGTCTACCAAGCAGCAAAGGTTCCCACTCTCTAGTTTCTTCTATGTCTAAGACCACAAAATCCGCGGGAAACACAAACCCAGCCACCTTAACCAACACATCGTGGAGAATACCTTCCGGATGCACAACCGATCTATCCGCCAAAGAGAGACTCATCTTTGTCGGCTTTGCTACCGCTCCCGGTATCTTCTTCATCATTGATAACGGCATCAGATTAATGCTAGCACCCAAATCACACAAAGCTTTTTCAATGGTGAGTGTTCCAATGGAACAAGGAATTGTAAAGCTCCCCGGATCTTTCTTTTTCTGAGGTAGCTTCCTTTGGATGAGAGCGCTGCACTCTTCCGTCATACTTACCATTTCGTCATCTAATGGTTTTCTTTTCTTTGTGAGCAGCTCCTTCAAAAACTTTGCATAACTCGGCATTTGCTCCAAAGCCTCAACTAAAGGTATAGCCATCTCAAGCTTGTTTAACACCTTCATGAACTTCTTGAACTCCTTCTCCCGCTCAAGATTCTTCACTTTCTTTCTCCTAGGAAAAGGCATCCTAGCATATGGCGATTCATCAATCCCTTTACCTTTCTCAACCTTCTTACTCTCTTTCTCTTTTATCTCCCTCTGTTTTTCAACTTCTTCTTTCTCATCCTCACTAATCTCAACTTCCTTGGTCATCGTTTCCTTTTCTACTTCTCCCTCATATCTCTCATTTTCAACCACAACTTCTTGCTTATTTTCAACTTCTCCCTCAATGACCTTCTTTTTCAATGGTTTCTCCACAGCTGGCCTTTCCGGTATCTCTCTACTCCTCAAAGTGATTCCATTGCAAGTTTCATTTTTCGGATCATCATGAGTGTTTCCACCGAAACCTCCTTGGTTTTGCAACATAGAAAACTGTCTTGACAGCTGACCCATTTGCACCTCAAGATTCTTTATAGAAGCTTCATGATTCTTGTTAGAGGTTGCTTGACTCGATTTCATCGCTTCAAAGTTGCTTTGGGTCATGAGCATGAACTGATTTAGAGTCTCTTCCATCCTTGATGGAGGCCTTTGCTGCTGTTGCTGTGTACCTTGACTTTGCATACCATTCCCCCACCCGGAACCGTTGTTATTGTTGTTGTACGGCTTCCGAAAATTGGCCAAGTAGCGAGCCTCCTCTGAACCCTCCGGGAAGCATCCGCCATTTGGGTGGTCCTGCAAACAAAAATCACAGCGCACATTGTCAATTTTACCTATTGGAGAAGTTTGGACTTGCGGATTGGACAGCAGCTTCATCATTGCTTCCATTTGGCTAGTCATGAGCTTTTGCTGCGCCAATAGTGCTGTTTGAGTATCCAATTCCAACACTCCGCCTTTCTTTTTGGCTCCCCTATCATTGGTGGCTCTATACTCGTTTTGAGCCATGCTTTCAACCAATTCTCTTGCTTCAGCTTCATCACGGTTCTTCAACGAACCACCGGCCGATGCATCAAGTATCATTCGCGTTTGAGCCCTCAAACCTTGGGTAAACATTTGCATCTGATTGTGGCCATCGAAACCGTGATTCGGACACCTTTTAAGACAGACTTTGAACCTTTCCCAAGCATCATACAACGTCTCGCCCTCCGCTTGTTCGAAGTTGCTAATTTCAGCCCTTCTTTCTAGGAACTTATGAATAGGAAAGTAACGATCTAAAAACTTCCGCTCCAGCTGTCTCCAAGTCCCAATAGTTCCGGCGGGTATCGTGTCTAACCAATCTTTAGCACGGCCGGTGAGAGAATGCTTGAATAATCTCAGTCTTTTGTCCGATTCGCTCACCCCCGGTGGATCGGTATAGTCGCATGCTTCATAGAAGTGAGACAAGTGTAAATTCGGGCATTGAGCTTCCGAACCTGAATACGGATTCTCTTTTAAGGCGGAAAGGACCGTGTTCTTGATGTCGAATGAGACGGGATTCGCCGGCTGAAAACCTTGGTTTGCCAACGCGTCATTGTCTCTTCTTCCATAATCACCAAGGGTACGCCTTGGCGGTTGAGGGACCGGTGGAACCTGTTCTTCCTCCATTGTTGCTGCAGTCCTTCCTTGACAGTCCGGTGTATTACTTAGCAAAGCTGTTCCCCTTGAAGCTTGAGCTTCCCTTGTTGCCTTTCGAATTGCGCGAGCTGTCTTTTCAATCTCTGGATCAAAATGCAACTCTTGAGGACCTGTTCTCCGCATGCACAATGAAACACACAAGTAGAACGCTCCGGGAGAAAAATATAAAACAGAAAATAATAAAGAAACACAGAAAATATGAACACTATTGCCTAGTTGAATCAATCACAATCCCCGGCAACGGCGCCAAAAACTTGATGATAAATTTCGCAAGTGTACGAAAATCACGTAGTAATAAAATATCGATCCACAGGGATTGTGTGATCAAACTAGTCGAACGGTGTTCATAGACATTATACAAAAAATACACATGAATTGGGGGTATGTTGAGTAATGAATTGCTAGAAAATGTGCTTGATAATATGGAAAAGTGAGGTAGAATCATCGGAATCATCTAGGCTGTAGCTAACCGCATGCAACCTACAATGTATAAGAACTACTCAAGTATTCACAACTAGATCGACAAAATAGTGAATCGCAATCTCTTGTCAAAATCCACTCTATTCGTTGTCGATACTCCCCCGATCTCTCGGGCGGAAGCTACCTACAACGAATGATATTAACGCACGTCAATCGTTTGCTACACTCTATGCCTCAATCTCTCGACCGGAGACACTCGAGCGCTCAATTCAATTCAGTTCAGACATTAAATCAATACTCTCGCACGTGACTTAACTCAAAATCATTACAACACTAATGAAGGATTGTAAAGCATTA
Organism: Trifolium pratense; assembly: GCF_020283565.1. NCBI lineage: Eukaryota > Viridiplantae > Streptophyta > Magnoliopsida > Fabales > Fabaceae > Trifolium > Trifolium pratense. The sequence goes on along the minus strand of NC_060059.1, from coordinate 23,189,345 downwards.
GAAACAGACTTGAATTGAATGAATACTATAAAGAGAGTATGATCTTACACAATTGCAGGTTACATTCAGATGAACTACATCCTAAACTACCTAGATTCTACCTCCGAGGGAGTTTAGCTCCTCATCGTTCTTCGTACGCTTCCTCGCTTCATCGCCACGGCTTGTGAATCCATGATCTGATGCGCTTGGAGCTCTCCGCTGGAGTGTGAATCACGATCTTCAAGTTCCAAGATCAGAATGTAGTCCAATTTCGCAGAATTTTCCAACCCGAAAATAGAATTATGCAGAAAATATATATACAGCAGGCAACCACGCCGCGCGCCAGATCCATCACGCCGCGCGTGGTTGCAAATCCATCAACTGCGCCGCGCGTGGTAACAGAATCACGCGGCGCGTGATCAAGTCAGAGGCAATCTTCATCTTCAATCAAGACTTCACGCCGCGCGTGGTCAAGTATCACGCCGCGCGTAGTCAAGTCAGAGAGCAATCCAGTTCCTGCACCAAGTTTCACGCCGCGCGTGGTCAAGTATCACGCCGCGCGTGATCAGAGTGAAAATCCTTGCTCCCTGTGAGCTCCATCACGCGGCGCGTGATAGGCTACGCCCCCAGCGTAGTGAAAATCCTTTATTTCCTGCAGTTTTTCCTGTTTTCTTGCAAAACAAGTAATCAAGCAAATGGTTAGATTTCTCTCATATTTATTGCTAAAACCTACTAAAATGTATCTAATGTTGCTAAAATAGGCATGGATTAGAGAGTGTGACGATTTGTCATCAACATTCTAAGAGAATTTACTGTTTTCATTTCAAAGAAAAAAGAAGTGATTTTTTTTGCTTAGTGACTTCTTAACAGTTAATCAATACTCTTCCAAAATTGATGCAGTACGGAATCCTCCTACATAAAAAATCCAGAATTTAGATGAATTGAATTGTTTTAGAGGAACTAATAATAATAGATATCAACTATATTAATTCTAAATATAATGAGAGTTTCTTTTGCCGCCTTACGAGTTTCTTGCGCACTCTATTTTGACTCATCTGCTATTTAAGTAGCGGATGTTATAAAATGAGAAATTTGAGGAAAAAACAATGTCCACTACTTATGTAGCTGATGATGTTTGAGAAAATGGTAGGGCGGAATAGAAACTCCCAAATATAATTGCCAGAAATAATCACTATATATTATTAAAATTGCGAAAACTAAGCCTATTCTTAACAAATGTCTATCAACACTTAAATTGAATTAGCAGCATATCTATCAATACTTAAATTGAATTAGCAGCGTAAGCCACTTGTCCAAAAGATTCAAAATGAGACATAAAATCCTATGTTATAGCACAATATACCTTCTAGAGAGAAACAATCAAATTTAACTACAGTCTATACAGAGATGTTTGTCCAATCTTTCGCCGACGGTTATTTTTTCTGACACAACCAAAACCAGTATCAAACTGGGTAGATAGAGAGTGGACATGATTTTCTGCAAAAGGAATGACAAAAATTAGGGGAAGAGATACAATGAATGATATCTTGATTCAATGAAGATACATCTAAAACTTGCATGCAACTAATAGCAGGAGGTACATATACTAAAACCAAAACAAATCTTTCAAATATAAAAAACAAAATGCTTGGGGAAAAAGGAAAAGGATGTAACACCATTATTACTGTGAGATAACAATTTTTGTAAAAAGAAAAATGACTAAAAAGCACAAGCTTTCCCTCAAATGTCATCATCATATAGTTTGCCAGGACATCAAATTTATATAGAGGAGAGAGAGGGAGACACAAAACTAAATCTTGAACCCTGCAACAGATTTACTGGACCGGCAGTGACATGATGTTCAACACCTATGTCTGTGTACCGTAGTTGTTTGTGAATTATACCTGTGAAGCGCAGCCACCATAGGACCACAACCATTGGTGCAGACCGATGAGGCTGAGCAGTAAAACTGGACCATTATGTTGAGAGTGCACGTAGTTTGCTGCGCTGGTAAGGCAAGTAGTGGTGTAGAAGCTTGAGGTTCCTGCCACTTGTTATTGTAATTGACTTATAGGTATTGCCAAATGAGCCTAAATGAGAAGCCACGGTACAATTCCGACAAGTGATGAGATGGGGTAGCAAAAGAATCATATGAGTGATAGGTTTAGTGTACCGAGCCATTGGTTACTGTGAAAATTATCAAAATGGTTAGGGTGACCAAACAAAAGGTCAAACTGATGGTGGCAAGATGCAAAGTGTATGGAAATCTAAGACAGGCTAACACCTAACAGTCATAAACAAGCTCACAAATTCCGATCAGAGTTGCGTAACCGTCAAAACTGTCAACCTGCTACTGCAGTTCAATGTATTTCAGACTGAATGAGAAAACTGCTTCATGAGAGTTTCATGAATATTATCGAAGTTGTTCAGTTAATTTTGTTTCATCCGTTTTCCACTTACAATACAAATACAATGCAGCCTCGTCAATATTAAATGACATTCATTCTCAAATCAAATGCACAAAAACCACGCTGCAACAACTGCAGCAAACATGTAGCAACTCTTTTTGTCTCATGACGCTGAATGCAGAAAAGGCCAACTAATACTTGAGATTGAGTACAAAAAGATGTAGAAACTCTTTTTTTCTACTTGTGTGCACACTGCACATAATATGTATAAGTGGACCGGAAGGTGGAAAAACATTTTCGGAGCACTTTGATTTTTTGGCCCCCCGCGTGCCTTGCCACGCCCTTATTTATAGCGAAACGAGACGGGGCCTTGGTCCAACTTGGCCTAGGCATGGAATTTTATCTTTATTCCTTGGCCACGGTCATGCCACGGTACATGGAGGTTGCTTGACACCCCCGTGTGCATTCAGAGCACTTTGATTTTTTGGCCCCCCGCGTGCCTTGCCACGCCCTTGCTTATAGCGAAACGAGACGGGGTCTTGGTCCAACTTGGCCTAGGCATGGAATTTTATCTTTATTCCTTGGCCACGGTCATGCCAAGGTACATGGAGGTTGCTTGACACTGTAACACCCTCAGCTAACTACCCTTAAAAACGTGATCTTAAAAACTTTTTAAAGATAAGTAGCCGGAGCGCTACGGAAAACATTTTCAGAAACGATCGTGCACACGACACGAAACGTCGCAGCGGAAAACATAACATAAAGGATTTAACAAAATAGTTCAAAAGATAAATCATTAACATAAAACATAAGTTAAGCTGTTCACATCGATATACGACGGAATACAAACGATCCCCCGACTCGATGTTACAATTACCAGAGCACTAATATACATCTCAACCAATACTAAACTTATCAAAACTATACAAAGGTAGCCTACACTAGCTCCTCACCAAAAGTGCTCCACACCAAAACGATCTACAGCTAAAGCTCGTCGAAAACCTCGACCTGAATACCTGAACCCCCAAAGGTCCAGCACATAACAAATAGGTAGAGAGTTAGTAAACATAATCACATACATACGAATATAGAAACGCACCTATATTCAACCTATCACATATTACTAACTCACACACATGCTTCCATAAGCAACACACCAGATAACACATACTCACAAATACACAACCAGATAGTTTCGCGTCGTTTCGGACAACACAAAGAACTCACATAACACATAACACATAATTGCACATTTACTCAAATGCGACTAATGCCAAACATTCAATGTCATGCCAACCTAGACACGACTAATGCATGTGGTACCATCTTCTTTATCAAGGAACTTACCATTGATATCCTTCTTTATTGGACAAGTCCAATATCCTTCTTTATCAGACAAGTCTGATATCCCTAAATAATGCATGAGTTTATGAATGCCATGCATTTACCAAACATATGATAATCACTTAGCACGAAGCTACTGCTCACTACATGGATAACATAATCCATTAAACTTCTTTATCAGACAAACTGATATTCTTCTTTATCGGACAATCCGATATACAAACATACATATACTTCTTTGACATTTTATATAAATGCCATTACACAACACAATTATTAAACATATAATAATTCCAAACCAAAACGAAACCAAATACATGGATACACACACTTCACAAACATCAGCAAAATTGCTGTCACTGAGGCCTTCGCTAAGCGAGGGCTTAGCGAGACTTGGCGAACCACACCAGGGAGTCACCTGCTCATGGCGAGCTTTGGCGAGCTTCAGCGAACCTGTTCGCTGCAGCGAACTCTTGGTCGCTTAGCGAACTACACCAGATAAATATCTGTTCTTGAGTTTCAAGTAAGGCGGTTTAACACTCAAATCCATCAAAAATACATCTAGACATGTTATAAATGCATAACAAGTGATAAATCATGTATATACCATACATATATACATGAATCAACAATCAAAAACACCAAAACACATCACACATGCAAAATCATGTCAATTTCTTGCAAAATAAGCAAAGTTGCATAAACATGCAAAACCATCATCAAACATATACAAATTCCCTCCTAGATGTTCATTAAGCATACTAAGATGAAAAGACATGTTTATGATAAAGAAATTTCACCCAAACCCCAAAGAAATTGGATGAGAGAGTTTAGGAATGGAGGCTAGACACCTCCCCTCTCTTGGATCACCCAAGCTTATGCTTAACCACTCTCACCTTAGATTGAAGGATGATTCTTGGCCTCTAAACCTCTTCTCCTTGCTCGAGTTCTTCTCCTTGCTCTCCTAGCCAAAACCCTAGCTTAGCTTTCTCTCTTGCTAACTTCTAACTTCTCATGAAAATGAAATTATGAGACTATTCATGGTATTGACTTGCTACTTATACCACCTCCTATGGTTCATGAACCAAGCCCAATAGCCTAAGCCCATTAAGCTTCTATCACACGCCCAAGCCCACTAACACGACAAAGGTTCCGCTCACAAACTTATGTTCGCGATAAATAATAATAGGTCGCGTAAATAAATATTTAACACTAACCCCAAAATATATGCAAATATATAAAATATCGATTTACTAAAAATCGGGTCGTTACAACTCTACCCCCCTTAAAAGAATTTCGCCCTCGAAATTACCTAAGAGATAAAACAGAGAACGAACCCTCAACGCGGCATCTTCGGTTTCTTGCATACCGGACTCTTGTGACCTTCCTCGCCACAATTGAAACAAAACACTTTCACCCGACAAGCATCGGCCTTGTGCCCAAACTGTCCACAATTGAAACACTTGTCGCTTTTCCTCGGGCAATCATATGACATATGACCCCGCTCTCCACATTTGTAACAACTTCCACTTCCTTGCTTCTTCTTTCCATTTCCATTGCCCTTGTTCTCATACGGTTTACCACGATCCAAACCTTTCCCTTTCCTATCATTCAAAACCTTATAGTAGTTGGTCTTGGCTTTGCTATCTTCATCACAAATCCTTGCCTTGGTCATAAGGGTCGGAAAATCCCTGATTTCAGAAAATCCAATCAAAAGCTTGATATCCGGACGAAGTCCACTCTCGAACTTGACACACTTATCCTCTTCAGCTTCCACCGTGTTGTAGTGTGGACTAAACACACACAAAGCTTCAAACTTAGCCGTATACTCGGCGACCGATAAATTTCCTTGCTTGAGCTCCATGAACTCGATTACTTTCTTATTCTTCACATCAGCCGGAAAATACTTCCTTAAAAATTCCCTTTTGAAAGTTTCCCAAACAATGGCAACACCGTCCACTCCTATCCTGAGTCTCACATTCCTCCACCAAACGATTGCTTCCTCCCTAAGGGCATAAGTTCCCAAAGTAGTCTTGTTCTCCTCAGAACAACTCATTGCTTCAAAGATGATCTCCACCTCATCTAACCACTTGATAGCTCCCTCCGGGTTATAGCCTCCGGTAAACAGAGTTGGTTTATGTGACATAAACCTTTCCAATCTTTTCTCACTATCCCTTCCCGGGTCATTATCCCTTACCACCAATGTAGTCAAAGCAGTCAAAGCTTGTGCAATCTGAGCGTTGGTCCTAGCAGCAGCCATGATTCCTGAACGAATCACAACTCAACGTTAGAATGTATTAACAGTGTACCCAACACATGCTTCATACAAGAGAAAGAAAATCCTAATGGCTCACATGAACCGACCTGCTCTGATACCAACTATTGTAACACCCTCAGCTAACTACCCTTAAAAACGTGATCTTAAAAACTTTTTAAAGATAAGTAGCCGGAGCGCTACGGAAAACATTTTCAGAAACGATCGTGCACACGACACGAAACGTCGCAGCGGAAAACATAACATAAAGGATTTAACAAAATAGTTCAAAAGATAAATCATTAACATAAAACATAAGTTAAGCTGTTCACATCGATATACGACGGAATACAAACGATCCCCCGACTCGATGTTACAATTACCAGAGCACTAATATACATCTCAACCAATACTAAACTTATCAAAACTATACAAAGGTAGCCTACACTAGCTCCTCACCAAAAGTGCTCCACACCAAAACGATCTACAGCTAAAGCTCGTCGAAAACCTCGACCTGAATACCTGAACCCCCAAAGGTCCAGCACATAACAAATAGGTAGAGAGTTAGTAAACATAATCACATACATACGAATATAGAAACGCACCTATATTCAACCTATCACATATTACTAACTCACACACATGCTTCCATAAGCAACACACCAGATAACACATACTCACAAATACACAACCAGATAGTTTCGCGTCGTTTCGGACAACACAAAGAACTCACATAACACATAACACATAATTGCACATTTACTCAAATGCGACTAATGCCAAACATTCAATGTCATGCCAACCTAGACACGACTAATGCATGTGGTACCATCTTCTTTATCAAGGAACTTACCATTGATATCCTTCTTTATTGGACAAGTCCAATATCCTTCTTTATCAGACAAGTCTGATATCCCTAAATAATGCATGAGTTTATGAATGCCATGCATTTACCAAACATATGATAATCACTTAGCACGAAGCTACTGCTCACTACATGGATAACATAATCCATTAAACTTCTTTATCAGACAAACTGATATTCTTCTTTATCGGACAATCCGATATACAAACATACATATACTTCTTTGACATTTTATATAAATGCCATTACACAACACAATTATTAAACATATAATAATTCCAAACCAAAACGAAACCAAATACATGGATACACACACTTCACAAACATCAGCAAAATTGCTGTCACTGAGGCCTTCGCTAAGCGAGGGCTTAGCGAGACTTGGCGAACCACACCAGGGAGTCACCTGCTCATGGCGAGCTTTGGCGAGCTTCAGCGAACCTGTTCGCTGCAGCGAACTCTTGGTCGCTTAGCGAACTACACCAGATAAATATCTGTTCTTGAGTTTCAAGTAAGGCGGTTTAACACTCAAATCCATCAAAAATACATCTAGACATGTTATAAATGCATAACAAGTGATAAATCATGTATATACCATACATATATACATGAATCAACAATCAAAAACACCAAAACACATCACACATGCAAAATCATGTCAATTTCTTGCAAAATAAGCAAAGTTGCATAAACATGCAAAACCATCATCAAACATATACAAATTCCCTCCTAGATGTTCATTAAGCATACTAAGATGAAAAGACATGTTTATGATAAAGAAATTTCACCCAAACCCCAAAGAAATTGGATGAGAGAGTTTAGGAATGGAGGCTAGACACCTCCCCTCTCTTGGATCACCCAAGCTTATGCTTAACCACTCTCACCTTAGATTGAAGGATGATTCTTGGCCTCTAAACCTCTTCTCCTTGCTCGAGTTCTTCTCCTTGCTCTCCTAGCCAAAACCCTAGCTTAGCTTTCTCTCTTGCTAACTTCTAACTTCTCATGAAAATGAAATTATGAGACTATTCATGGTATTGACTTGCTACTTATACCACCTCCTATGGTTCATGAACCAAGCCCAATAGCCTAAGCCCATTAAGCTTCTATCACACGCCCAAGCCCACTAACACGACAAAGGTTCCGCTCACAAACTTATGTTCGCGATAAATAATAATAGGTCGCGTAAATAAATATTTAACACTAACCCCAAAATATATGCAAATATATAAAATATCGATTTACTAAAAATCGGGTCGTTACAGACACCCCCGTGTACATTCAGAGCACTTTGATTTTTTGGCCCCCCGTGTAACACCCTCAGCTAACTACCCTTAAAAACGTGATCTTAAAAACTTTTTAAAGATAAGTAGCCGGAGCGCTACGGAAAACATTTTCAAAACGATCGTGCACATGACACGAAACGTCGCAGCGGAAAACATAACATAAAGGATTTTCATAGCAATGAACAAAATAGTTTAAAAGATAAATCATTTACATAAAACATAAGTTAAGATGTTCGCATCGATATACGACGGAATACAAACGATCCCCGACTCGATGTTACAAACTACCAGAGCACTAATATACATCTCAACCAAACTAAACTTAACAAAACTATACAAAGGTAGCCTACACTAGCTCCTCACCAAAAGTGCTCCACACCAAAACGATCTGCAGCTAAAACTCGTCGAAACCTCGACCTGAATACCTGAACCCCCAAAGGTCCAGCACATAACAAATAGGTAGAGAGTTAGTAAACATAATCACATACATACGAATATAGAAACGCACCTATATTCAACCTATCACGTATTACTAACTCACACACATACCTCGATAAGTAATACACCAGGTAACACATACTCACAAATACACAACCAGATAGTTTCACGTCGTTTCGGACAACACCAAGAACTCACATAACACATAACACATAATTGCACATTTACTCAAATGCGACTAATGCCAAACATTCAATGTCATGCCAACCTAGACACGACTAATGCATGTGGTACCATCTTCTTTATCAAGGAACTTACCATTGATATTCTTCTTTATTGGACAAGTCCAATATCCTTCTTTATCAGACAAGTCTGATATCCCTAAATAATGCATGAATTTATGAATGCCATGCATTTACCAAACATATGATAATCACTTAGCACGAAGCTACTGCTCACTACATGGATAACATAATCCATTAAACTTCTTTATCAGACAAACTGATATTCTTCTTTATCGGACAACCCGATATACAAAATACATATACTTCTTTGACATTTTATATAAATGCCATCACACAACACAATTATTAAACATATAATAATTCCAAACCAAAACGAAACCAAATACATGGATACACACACTTTACAAACATTAACAAATTTGCTGTCACTGAGGCCTTCGCTAAGCGAGGGCTTAGCGAGACATAGCGAACCTTACCCGGAAGTCACCTGCTCATGGCGAGCTTTGGCGAGCTTCAGCGAACATGTTCGCTACAGCGAACTCCTGGTCGCTTAGCGAACTACACCAGAAAAATATCTGTTCTTGAGTTTTCCAAAGGCGGTTTAACACTCAAATCCATCCAAAATACATTATAACATGTTATAAATGCATAACAAGTGGTCAATCATGTATATACCATACATATATACATGTATTAACATTCACAAACACCAAAACACATCACACATACAAAATCATGCCAATTTCTTGCAAAATAAGCAAAGTTGCATAAACATGCAAAACCATCATCAAACATATACATATTCCCTCCTAGATGTTCATTAAGCATACTAAGATGAAAAGACATGTTTATGATAAAGAAACTTCACCCAAAACCCAAAGAAATTGGATGAGAGAGTTCAGGAATGGAGGCTAGACACCTCCCCTCTCTTGGATCACCCAAGCTTATGCTTAACCACTCTCACCTTAGATTGAATGATGATTCTTGGCCTCTAAACTCTTCTCCTTGCTCATGTTCTTCTCCTTGCTCTCCTAGGGTTCTTGCTTTGCTTCTAAGCTTACAAACCTCAAACTTCTCATGAAAAACAAGTTATGATACTATTCCTTAGTTTGACTTGCTACTTATACTACTCTCCAATTCTCTTGGTTCAAGCCCAATTGCCTAAGCCCACTAAGCTCAAACACACGCCCAAGCCCACTAACACCGGAAGTTACTTAAGGTGGAAGAGTTACCGGTTGTTTGTGAATTTCTCGATGTATTTTCGGAAGACGTGTCAGATGTACCGCCGAAAAGAGAAGTAGAGTTTACAATTGATTTGGTACCTGGTACTAGTCCGATATCTATGGCACCGTATCGAATGTCAGCGTCAGAGTTGAATGAGTTGAAGAAGCAACTAGAGGAACTACTTGAGAAGAAGTTTATTCGACCTAGTGTATCGCCGTGGGGTGCACCTGTGTTGTTGGTTAAGAAGAAAGAAGGGAGTATGAGGTGTTGGTGTAAGCCCTAGAGGCCAATTATTTATAATTGCATGATACTTGTATTGGATAATTTACTTATTAAATAAAGGCTTTTCTTTATTATGTTTATGTGTTAAATAATAATAGAGTCCCTAGAATAGTAAGTTCATTGAATGGAACGTTAAGTGTGACTTAATCGTGAGAGTTCATTACACATAAGAACACTATTCTTAAAACATCCGTAGTCGAGTTTTAATGTGAATTGGGATAACATCAAATCATAGAGACTATTATGTTGGTAGACTGATGATCACATCTCACGGATCATAGATAAAGAGTTATCAAGTCTTCACATAGATATAAATATTAAGAGTAATATTTATATCGGATTGACTCACCATGAGAATACTACATAGTATGTTATGAAAAGTCATAGGATATTCTCATAGTGATAAGTGGTGTATTCCACCCTTCGACCTGAAACCACTATGTTCCCTAGATGTAGGAGTGTAGTACTTTGTCGCCATTCAAAGTTATCCATAACAGGATGACTATAAAGTTGGTTGATGGGTATTCCACGAATCATGCTGAGGGACATGAGTGACCTAGATGGAATTTACCCATCCTACATAACAGGAGATATGTCTATGGGCCCAATATTGAACTTAACAAGGGTGACGTACTATGCCTTGTGTTCAATATAGACATAAGGGTAAAAGGGTAATTCTACACATGAGTTTTATCACGGAAAGGTTTGTCAGATCACGTGACATTCTCGTGACTTGGGTAGCAGTGATGTGTTGCTAGATACCGCTCACTGTTTATAATATTAAGAATAATATTATTGCCAACGTTATAAGAACCTACAGGGTCACACACATAAGGACAGTCGATATGGAAGAAATAAGTAAGACTTATTTTGAGGGTGCGATTAGTGAAAAACGGTTTTGGGCTTAAGAAGACCAAACACCGTTTGGCCCAACTGACCACACAAGAAACTCTATAAATAAGAAGCTTGTGTAGTTCAGTGAGTGCTTGCTTTTTCACAATTCGTTTTTCAAAGAAACCTTAAAGCTCTGAAACCCTAACCGCACTTCCTAAGCCTTGATCTTGTTGCAGCTAGCACTGAAAGTTGAAGACCTGTTCGTGTGGACTAGCTAGAGGTGCTGCCGTCGTGTGGTGCTTGTGATCAACGAATAGAAGCAAAGAGTTTGTTGTTTCAGTTCACCAAAAGGTATAACGTTTAACCCTGATCATCACCATTCGCAAGGATCCATTGAAGGAAAAATTTAAAATTCCGCTGCGTTTTACACTCTGTTTACACACGATTTACCTTCAGTTATGAGTACGACCGGGCATCGATGGCACTCGGTCCTCCGGATTTTCAAGGGCCGCCAAGGGCGGACCGGACACCACGCGACGTGCGGTGCTCTTCCAGCCGCTGGACCCTACCTCCGGCTGAGCCGTTTCCAGGGTGGGCAGGCTGTTAAACACTCTGTTTAAACACGATTTACCTTCAGTGGTATCAGAGCCACTTGTGAAACCATGAATCGGTTTGTTGTTTTATTACTGTTTTATTAATATGGTTTTGAATCGGTATTAATAATAATAATAACAAGGATTAATAAAATTTGATTGATCAGTTTTAAAATATATATGTGATATCTGATACGACGCATCGGTGTATGTGATACATTGATCGTGTCATTCATTCGAATGTTTGAGTGATTGGCGTTTAATTTGGATGATTGTGAGCGTGAGCTTCGGAACCGTTTATGGTGAAGCATCATATATCCGATCGTTCATCTAGAACTAGCAGTCCTGAAACGTTTTGATGAATGGTGGTTGTATTAGGGTTTATAACAATACAAGTGTTGTGTTGTTATATAAACAGAACATATTGTTCATTGAAAGTTTTAAGTGATTGTCGTGAGCATGGATGATTGTGAGCGTGAGCTTCGGAACCGATAACTGGTGAAGCATCATATATCCAATCATCTATGGTGAACAAAATCCTGAAACGTTTTGATGAATGATTACTGTATTAATTTTGTAACAATACAAGGGTTGTGTTGTTATACAAATAGAGTACGGCTAGGGTTTATATCTGAAGCATCAATTGTTGGTGCGATTAGGATTCATTGATGAAGTGTTCATCGAAATTTAGCTGACCGGGCAGCGAAACCCCCGGCTAACTCTGCGTAAGGTGATCAATCATGGTATTTTATTAATTGGACTAATTTAATAATAATAAATTATGTGTTTATTGTCATTAAAGTTGCATGATGAATGGTTATGGCCTTAGTTCTTCTTTTCGTTTTATTTGGGATTTAAATACGGCCTGCGTGTCATGCCTCTCTTATATTCTCTTGATGTAATTTCTTTTCTCATCTCACTCCCTCGTATGAACACGAGTTTCTTGTAGCGATGTAATATAAGATTAGCAAATAGGACAGGAAGGACAGCAATGAAGATCTATCTTGGAGAAGTATAGGTCGTTCTTAGATATAGCATAGGTTCTCTCATTGGCTTGAGGGAACAATCACGCTAGGGGCCATAACCATGTCACTTTATTATATTATGTATATTGATGCATGTTATGTATGGAGTGACGTCATTGTATGTAAGCCGTGGTAAGGTGAGATCAAATTAATTATAAAAAGCCCTCAAAGAAATTAATATTAAGTTTTATCGCTTTCCAACGAATAACGCCCTTCAAGATCAATATCGATCAATGTAGGTTTTTCCAACGCGAAGTGCATTGTCAATATTGATAAGTTGCGGTGAGGTAATTTGTTTATCCGATCGCTATTTAATGGGTCTAACTTAACTAAAGAAAATATAATAAGATTATATGACTTTAGAAGCAAGTATTGGGTTATTCCATGTGATGGATTAGAATAAGCGTTATTCACCCAATAGAAAGGATATGAGAGTTGTATGAGATACAATTGGAAAGGAGTTTCCTACCTAAATAACTAAGTTTTGTGTAATCAGCCCAACGCTGACTTAAAACGAAGTGAAATATGGATCTCATTCTCACTAGAAAATCTTCCAACGGGATTTTCCGAATCAAATGTCGAGGGTCATTTGTTTTGAGTAAAATAGTGGGAGCACATGTTTAATTAAAGGCCTAATTAAATGTGTATTAAAATTGTTCAATACTTATATTTTCACTTTTACAATTGTAGATCACCATGTCAAACACCAATACTTCAAACAACATTTTGCGAAGCATTCTTGACAAAGAGAAATTGTCTGGGACAAATTTTCTTGATTGGCATCGTAACTTGAGGATAGTCCTCATGCACGAGAAAAAGCTGTATGCTATTGAGGAACCCCAACCTAACCCTGAGGATGAACCTGCGGCCAATGCTCCTAAGGCTCAAAGGGATGCTTATCAGAAGCGTCTTGATGATGCCATGGATGCAAAGTGCCTCATGCTGGCTACCATGACCTCTGAGCTTCAGAAGCAACATGAGGACATGAATGCGTTCGATATGATCGAACACTTGAAGACGCTCTACCAAGAGCAAGCCAGGATTGAGAGGTTTGAGGTTTCCAAAGCCCTGTTTTCAGCCAAGCTATCTGAGGGATCTCTAGTAAGTCCACATGTGCTCAAGATGATTGGGTACGTGGGGAACTTAGAAAAATTGGGATTTCCACTTGGAAATGAGCTTGCAACTGATCTGATCCTGCAATCGTTGCCGGAGAGTTTTAATCAGTTTGTTCTGAACTTCACCATGTCGGACATGGAGAAGACTCTGCCACAACTGCTAGGCATGTTGAGGCAAGCTGAGCAGAACATGAAAACAAAAGGGAAGTCCAACCATGTTCTTATGATTGGCAATGGAAACAAAGGGAAGGGCAACAAAGGGAAGGGAGGCAAAGGGAAGGGCAAGGAAGTTGCCAAACCCAAACCTACCCCTAAAGCTTTGAAGCCCACTGGGGGAGTTGCAAAGGAGGGTAGGTGCTTCCACTGTAACAAGACTGGACATTGGAAGAGGAACTGCCCAAAATACCTGGAAGATAAAAAGAATTGAGTAGAGAGCTCCAATTCAGCAGGTATCTTTGTTATTGAAATTAATTTATCTACTTCTTCTACATGGGTATTAGATACCGGATGTGGTTCTCACATTTGTACTAATGTGCAGGGGCTGCAAAGGAGTAGAGGATTGGCTAAAGGTGAAGTTGACCTACGAGTGGGAAATGGAGCAAGAGTTGCCGCATTAGCTGTAGGAGTTTTTAATTTGACTTTACCTTCTGGTTTAATAATACAGTTAGAGAACTGCTTTTATGTACCTGCCATTAGCAGGAATATTATTTCTGTTTCTTGTTTGGATAAACTTGGCTTTTCATTTATAATAAAGAACAATTGTTGCTCCATTTATTTAAATGATATCTTTTATGCCACAGCACAAATGAGTAATGGATTATATATTCTTGATCTTGAAATGCCAATTTATAACATTGATACAAAAAGGATTAAACCTAATGAGTTAAATCCTACATACCTTTGGCACTGTCGTTTAGGCCATATAAATGAGAAACGCATTTCCAAGCTCCATAAAGATGAGCTCTTGGATTCATTTGATTATGAATCTTTTGAAACATGCAGATCTTTCTTATTGGGAAAAATGACAAAGACCCCATTCACTGGTAAAGGTGAAAGGGCAAGTGATCTCTTGGCTCTCATACATACTGATGTATGTGGACCATTGAACACACATGCTAGAGGAGGTTTTCAGTACTTCATCACATTTACTGATGACTACAGTAGATATGGGTATGTATACCTAATGAAGCATAAGTCGGAATCCTTTGAAAAGTTCAAAGAATTTAAAAATGAAGTACAAAACCAACTAGGAAAGAAAATCAAAACCCTTCGATCAGATCGAGGAGGTGAGTATTTAAGCCTAGAGTTTGATGACCATCTAAAAGAGTGTGGGATCTTATCCCAACTCACTCCCCCTGGAACACCACAATGGAATGGTGTGTCTGAGAGAAGAAACCGAACCTTGTTGGACATGGTGCGGTCTATGATGAGTCACGCTGATCTTCCAAACTCCTTTTGGGGACACGCCCTATTAACAGCAGCTTATACACTTAACCGTGTTCCTTCTAAAACGGTTGAAAAGACACCATATGAGATGTGGAGTGGCAAGAAACCACATATGTCTTACTTAAAGATTTGGGGTTGCGATGTTTATGTAAGACGCCAAATTTCTACTAAACTTGAAACTAAATCTGACAAGTGTTTCTTTGTGGGATATCCTAAAGAGACAAAAGGATATCACTTCTACAATCCTTCTGAGGGCAAAGTGTTTGTCGCTCGAACAGGAGTATTCCTAGAAAAGGACTTTGTTTCCAAAGGAATCAGTGGGAGGAAAGTAGATCTTGAAGAAATTCACGATCCACAAAGTAATGACACACCAATGGAGGAACAAGAGCAGGATGCACAAGATGTTGTGACAGAGAATCCTACTCATGTAACACAAGAACCACGTAGGTCCAACAGGATACGTCAAGAACCTGAAAGATATGGATATCTCATATCGGAACAAGGTGATGTATTACTCATGGATCAAGATGAGCCTGTGACTTACCAAGAGGCCATTACTGGCCCTGAATCTGAGAAGTGGCTTGAAGCCATGAAATCTGAAATGGATTCCATGTACACAAATCAAGTTTGGAACTTGGTGGAAGCTCCTGATGGGATTAAACCCATAGGATGCAAGTGGGTCTTCAAGAAGAAGACTGTCATGGATGGAAAGGTACAGACCTACAAAGCGCGATTGGTTGCTAAAGGTTTCAAACAAATTCATGGGGTAGACTATGATGAAACATTTTCACCAGTTGCGATGATCAAATCCATTCGGATCTTACTTGCCATCGCTGCATACTATGATTATGAAATCTGGCAGATGGATGTAAAAACTGCCTTCCTTAATGGGAGTCTCCTTGAGGATGTGTATATGACACAACCTGAAGGCTTTTGCATTCCAGGATAAGCCAAAAAGATATGCAAATTACAGCGATCAATCTACGGATTGAAGCAAGCTTCCAGAAGTTGGAATCTTCGTTTTGATGAAACTGTAAAACAGTACGGATTCATTCAAAATGAAGATGAGCCTTGTGTTTACAAGAAGGTTAGTGGGAGCATAGTCGCATTCCTAGTATTATATGTAGATGACATATTACTAATAGGAAACGACATCCCTACCTTGCAACAAATTAAAACATGGTTAGGGAATTGCTTTTCTATGAAAGATCTGGGTGAAGCAGCCTATATATTAGGAATAAGAATCTATAGAGATAGATCACAAAAACTGCTTGGCCTAAGCCAGAGTACATACATAGATAAAGTGTTAAGACGCTTTAATATGCATGATTCCAAGAAAGGATTCATTCCTATGCAACATGGCCTATGTCTTTCAAAGACACAGTCTCCTTCATCTAAGGAAGAAAGGGACCGCATGAGTAAGATCCCTTATGCGTCGGCTATAGGATCTATCATGCATGCCATGATATGTACTCGACCAGATGTTTCATATGCCTTAAGCGCAACAAGCCGTTATCAGTCTGATCCTGGTGAGGCTCATTGGGTGGCTGTCAAGAACATCCTTAAATACTTAAGGAGGACTAAAGACTCATTCCTAATATATGGAGGCCAAGAAGAGCTAAATGTAATTGGTTACACTGATGCTAGCTTCCAAACAGATAGGGATGACTTTAGGTCGCAATCAGGCTATGTGTTTTGCATAAATGGTGGCGCTGTGAGCTGGAAGAGTTCAAAGCAAGATACAGTTGCTGATTCTACAACCGAAGCTGAGTACATCGCTGCATTAAATGCAGCAAAGGAAGCTGTTTGGATAAAGAAGTTCATTACTGAACTTGGCATATTCCCTAGCATTGTGGATCTCATTGAATTATTTTGTGACAACAATGGTGCAATCGCACAAGCTAAGGAACCTAGATCTCACCAAAAGTCCAAACACATACTCAGGCGCTATCATCTTATTCGGGAAATAATTGATAGAGGAGATGTGAAAATATGTAGAGTACCAACACTTGACAATGCTGCTGATCCACTTACAAAGCCTCTTGCTCAGCCGAAACATGAGGGCCACACTAGGGGCATAGGTATTAGGAGTATGCCTGATTGGCTCTAGTGCTAGTGGGAGATTGTTGGTGTAAGCCCTAGAGGCCAATTATTTATAATTGCATGATACTTGTATTGGATAATTTACTTATTAAATAAAGGCTTTTCTTTATTATGTTTATGTGTTAAATAATAATAGAGTCCCTAGAATAGTAAGTTCATTGAATGGAACGTTAAGTG